>NC_056744.1:1027725942-1027943442 GCF_019279795.1 Protopterus annectens
CTTTAATTGATCTGTTAATGAGTATGCTGATGGGATAACCTGTAGAATTTGCAGCTAGCTGCAGGAAGTGTGGAGGTAGATTGTCAGGGGCTAGAGGACAGGATTTAAGCTTAAGTAAAAGTTCTTTTATTGTGGCAATGGGTATGGAGAGAATTTTAGGTTATAGTTGTGTGTAGGATTGTTTTTTCTGGGAAGGTTTGGTCACTAGCTGTCTTGGTGATGGTGGTGTTAACCATAGGAAAGGTGGTGGTTAGGTTAGCTATGGTGTCAATGAAGTAGGAATCGAAGAGGGTGGCAAGTTTGGTAGAGGTTTTGTGTGGGTCAGGGGATGGGTTCCTTTGAGAACCTGAATGTAATAGATGGTTGATGGAGGACCAGAATTTTTTGGGATTATTTTTATGTTGGCTTTGTAGGTGGAGGCAGTGGGCTTTTTTATCATTGGTTATTAGACATTTTGGCTGGTTACAGAGTTGTTTGTATTGTATTAGAGTTGTAGGGTCTTTGTTTTTCTGCCATGATTTCCAGATTTTATCCCTTGTGGACATGACTTCTTTGGTGGATTTTGAGAGCCAGCTTGAATTGTTATGTTTTATTCGTTTTTGGCAGGTGGGTGCTTGCCTGTTTAGGATGTCTAGGAATGTTGAGTTAAAGAACTCAACAGTCTCGTTAAGTGGCAGGGATTTGAGGGGTTCCCAATTTACTTTAGCTAAGGTTACATTAAATATGGATGGTCGCAACGTAATCAAATTTCTAGTTGATTTGTATTGGTGTTGCCCTGGGTTTGGGGTGGGTTTGCGTAGGATATATGCTGGGTGGTGGTTGCTAATGGTATTAGGTAGTATGTCTGCAGTGATGATATTGTTAGGGTGGGACACTAATATCTGGTCTATTGTGGAGCCCCAAATGTTATTTTTGTGGGGTCTGGTGATGTCTTCAGTTAGTTGGGAGAAGTTGTAAAGGTTTATGTGTTTTGAGGGATTGTTGTGGGCAATGTTTAGCCAATCAATGTTTACATCACCTAAGATGATGGTTTCATTATCTATGTTTTGTGAAGCCCAGTCAAGTATGTTTTTTTAATATTGGTATGTTGTTTCCTGGAGAATATACAGAGCAATTCTGCAAATGTTTTATGGTTGTTAAGTTTTAATATAGAGATTAGTACTTTGGCTGGGGAGAAGTTGGGTTTGAGTAGGGAAATAATGTATATTTGCTAGGGAAGAGTTTTGCTACTCCTCCTCCTCCTCTCTTGTTCAGCCGATCAGCTATCAAGCATGAATAGTCTGGGGGAAGAAACTCATTGTCTTTTACATATGATTTCAACCAGGTTTCGGTGGTTGCTATAATATCAGGGTTGTTTTGTGAAATCCATGCCAGGAGTTCAAGTATCTTGTTTCTAAGGCTTTGGAGATTTATGGTTGACAGAAAGAGAGATTTGCTAAGTTTGCTAGGGCTGGGGAGGGTTGGACCTGGGTTGGGATGTACATCACCACACTGGGATATAATGCTTTGCCAAATTATGAGAGCTATACTTAGTTTTTTCTTGAAAATTCTATAGTTGCTGCTGGTGGTGTGATAATGGGGGTGTCTGTGGAGAGGTAGAATTTTTACTTTGGATAGATCGTAAAGAGGTATTAACTGTGAATAAGCTAGGGTGGATCTTTGAGTAACTTGGTAAATGTGGGTTATGTGTGGTGGTTGTACAGGTGGATGTAGGAGGTATGTTGGGTATCTGGAAGGTTGAGATTATTATTAGGACAGAGAGCATAAGTGAGAGAAGTGAGAGCATAGAAAAAGTAGTGAGGGACATAATGGTGGTTGAATGTAGTGTAATAAATCTGTATGGCCCTGTTTAGTATGGGTGGGGAGGCAGATTAGTTAAGAGGTAAGGTATGACTGTAGGAAATTATTAAAGAGGTTATAGGATAGGTGGTAGAGAGGTGTGGGAGGGAAATAATTAGAGAGGTAATAGTTTCATAGTTTCATAGTTTCATAGTATAGTACTAGGCTATCTGCCCTGGGGCATTTGTAAGCCTAGCCATAGTGATGTGGCTTTTGCCACCCCATGAAATGGTACAAAAATGTACAGAATAAATCTAGAATACTGTGCCTCTGTCTAGTAGTGACACAGTGAAGGTCCCCTTATATAATAGAATTAGTTTACTGTGCCCCTGTCTAGCAGTGACACAGATGTGACCCCTGGGGTAGACTTACGATCTCCCATCCACTCAGATTTCTCTTGAAGAGTCAGTGAGGGGCTCTGCCTAATACGAACTGGGATCCTGTTCCAAAGCATGGGAAGCCTCTGGGTTATGAATCTATCCCTCCAGCATGTCCTATTCATACTTGTGCCGAGGTTTAAGTCTTTAGCTCTCGTGGTCCTGATGGATTTGGATTTTTTTGAGGTGGAGCATGTCCATCAGATCCTGATTGGACATGGCCTTGTACGTCAGGCAGAGATCACCTCTGAGCAGGCGGTATGCTACTGAATAGAGCTGAAGTTTCTTTAGTCTGGCAGAATAAGACATATGTTGGAGACCCTTGATCCTTTTGGTGAGGTACTTTTGTGGTCTCTCCAACTGTTGCAAGTGCCGGGTGAGGTACATACCAAATGGGGCATTGTACTCAATCATGGGTCTGATGAGGGAGGAATATAGGGGTACAATGACATCCTTGGATCTGGATGTGAAACCCTTCATGATGAGGTGTGCAAGGTAGAATGTTTTTCTAACCACTTTGGCAATGTGGGTGTCAAATGAGAGGTCACTGTCTACTGTCCCTAGGTCTCTGATTACTTTTTCCGTACTCAGTGGGTTTCTCTTTATTTGATAATTTGTGGGTACTTTGTTTTTTCCAAAAGGGATGACTATACATTTTTTGGCATTTAGTTTAAGGCCGTGACTACGGCACCAGTTGTCCGTTTCAGTGAGGCCTTTTTGTAGGATGTGTGTATCTGCTGGTGTATCGACTATGGTGCCTAGTTTGCAGTCATCTGCGAACTTTGTCAGCCACAGCCCTCCCATGTTTGCTTTAACATAAATAAATGCCGAACAAGAGGGGTCCCAGGACAGATCCCTGTGGGACACCACCTGTGACTGGCTTTGAGTCTGACATTGCTCCAGCGATTTTAACATTATGGGTTCTGTCCTTTAGCCAGTTTGCAACCCATCTAGTGACATAAGGGTGAGTGGGGTATTGTGTCGAAGGCCTTAGCCAAGTCCAGGTATGCTGTATGGACTGCTTTGCCCTCATCAATGGCTCTAGTGACTGTTTCGAAAAAGTCAACCAGGTTTAAAAGGCAGGATCTGCCCTTTACAAAGCCGAACTGGGTGGGGTCAAGCGTCTGTAGGTCCCCTATGTCTCTGTTTATGAGTTCCATAATGATTCTTTCCATAGCTTTGCAGACCAGGCTAGTCAAGCTTATGGGGCGGTAGTTTCCAGGGTCTGTAGAGGCACCCCCCTTGTGGAGTGGGACCACTGTTGCTGTACGCCAGTGTTCAGGTACATATCCCGAAGTAAGGCTAAGATTAAAAAGCATTTTTATGTGTGGGTTTAGCTCCTCTTGGAGTTCACGTAACACACACCCCGGGATACCGTCAGGTCCCATTGATGCTGTGTTTTTCGCTTTGTTTAGGGCGGTTCTCACTTGGACATCTGAGATGACAGGGAGATTACATTCACCTGGGATAAGTATTTCTTCTTTTGGGGGTGAAGGAGGCGAGAAATTTGCACTGAACCTGTCAGCCAGAATGTTAGCAATATCTGTGGGTTCAGTGTATTTTTTGTTTTTGTGAACCAATTCATAGCTGAAGAAGGCTTTGTGGTTATCTTTAGTGTTCTTAGCGATTTTTCTCTCAAAGTTTGCCTTGGATGTTTTTATGAGAGAACGTAGTTTTCTGCTAATGTTGATCAGAGATGTCTTCCCTTCTTGGGATTTCACTCTGACGTGCAGTAGCTTCCTTCTTTTGTTATACAATTTGTTTATGGCTGAGGTCCACCAGACAGGACGCTTACATTTGGTGGAGAGGGACTTGGATTTGTTTGGGATTGCATGATCCATGCATTCTTGGAGATGTCCATAGAAAGCATTTGTGAAGGATTCGGCATTGTGGGATGTGGTATCCACTGGCACAGTGGGCTTAAAGGATACCATCTCAGTCTTAAGAAGAGTGAAGTCTGCTTTTGAGAAGTTTTTCACTGTGGTCTTTTGAGCTGGGGGTGGAGGTGGGATATGTATATCCAGGGTGATTAGTTTGTGGTCAGATCTCACTAGTGAGGGGTATACTTCCGGTGTGGAGCATTTTGTCCCCATGTTTGTGATGACCAGGTCTAGTATATTATCTCCCCTAGTGGGAGAGGTGACTAGTTGTTCCAGTGCATTTGAATTTATGAATTCCAGGAACCTTTGGACTAGGATATTAGGGCTAGAATAATGTCCCCAATCTATGTTTGGGTAGTTGAAGTCTCCCAGTATGATGGTATTTTGTGATATATTCATATCCTCCAATGTCTTCAGGAAGGCTGAGTGGGGTTCTTGAGATTGGGAGGGTGGTCTGTAACATGCTACCAGTTGTATAGCAGTTTTGCCTATGGTTAGTTGCACCTGTATGGTCTCTGATGCTTCATGTGTTGCTACTAACCTGGAGGTGTGGGTGTCCTTTATGAATATGGACACTCCCCCTCCCTTTGTGGTTCGGCCCGGGTTTTGGGGCCAAAAAGCATGATACGAGGTATAGCCTGGTAGCGCTGGGGTGCTCTCAGGAGCCTTGAACCACGTTTCAGTTACTGCACAGACGTCGATGTTCTCCATGCTGAAGAGTGCATCAAGTGCCTGCATCTTGAGATACAGACTTCTGGCGTTGAGCAGCATCACCCTTAGTTTTTTTCCATTTTTGTTTTCTAAGGAGGTGGGTTTGTCTTTTGAGCCTTGCCTAAAAAAGGCACTATAGGGGTGGCAAGAGCCTTAGCCAATATCCGGAAGCCCAGTGGTGACAGGTGTAAGCCATCCCTTGCGAAGCAGCGTGGCTTGTCCAACATATCATCCCAGGCAGACAGACATTGGATCCCCTTAGAATGACACCAGTACTTGAGCCAATTGTTAAAGCTGATCATCTTGTCTTTGTATTGTGGTATCATTCTTGGTGAGGGCAAGATGCTGCTCAGGGTCAGGGTCATACCAGCCTGGGCTACATAATCGGAGAGCTCCTCTATGTCTCTTTTCATGTAGTCCAGGGAGGTACATCTCAGGTCATTCACACCAGCATGGACAATGACGGAGTCATATTTGTACTTGCTTTGGAGTGACCTGAGTGCGTGTGTTATGTGGCGGATCCTAGCTCCCGATAGACAGCTCACAGTCACCTTCTCCTTTTTCAGCCTGGTCAGTGGGACATCAGTGTGTCTGACTATGGAGTCACCTATTACTAGTGTATCAGGCAAGGTGTTTGGCCTTAAGGGCTGCGATTGGTCGACACACTGATTTATTGAAGTATGTGTTGCATGTGTTTTGTTTTGAGGTGGTGGATTTTTGGATGTCTGCTTTGTGAGCCTCTTTTGTTTTGGTAAGTTTTTTATTAGAGCCTCCGAGTATGTCTTTGTGTTTTTATGTGTTTGGTTTGCAGTTGTGGTAGGTCTATGTGGGACTGGGATTGTTGTGTGTGTGGTTGCCATCTCCTCCTGTCTGGTCATGCCAGCCCTGAGTTGAGAGAGTTCAGCCTCCAGTTTGGCTATATAGTTGCATCTCTCACATGTATTTGTGTTTGTTGGGAGGAGGAGAGGGTTGTCTGTGTTCATGAGACAATTGTAGCATTGTCTCAAGATGCCCAGATTGACCAGCTGAACTGGAGACGACGCCAGTAATCTACCACTCGACATGCTATAACAGTATAAGGGAGTGGTATACCTTTAAGGGAAGTGGGTATTCACAGGGGTGGTAAGTAGATGTAGTGCTTTACTTAGTACGAGAGTGCTTACTTAGTAGAGAAGTATTGAGAACAAGTGCTAGCTTATAATACAGTGAGTAATCTGGTTATACTAAGAGTAGAGCTTCCTTAACGGAAAATTTGAAGAACAGATTTGGCGGAGCCAGAAAAAGTTTAACCTTGTTTAACTGGCGCTGCGCTATGCGTACGACCGCGCAAAGCCGTGCAAAAGCGGATTTTAAACAGTGAACTACAACAGAGCTGGAAATGGTCCCAAACAACCAATTACTACAGCTTCTTGTGCTGAGGTCACTTCCCCCAAGGACAGGTAGGCTGCTCAAGGCTCCCCACTCCCACTGGTGAGCAAAGAAACTTCCTTCTATCCAAGTAAGGTAATGGACAACACAGGAACTACACCACAGCCCAGAATACAGCAATGCCTGTAAACTGGTCTAAACTAGTCGAGGAAGGCGGGAAAACAAGGATTATCTTTTTTATTTTTTTGTTTTTTTTGTTAGAAACACACAGAAAATGCAGAAACAGTGATAAATTAGTTATACAGGCTAGCACACTTTAGTGGGTAGCCTCCACAGTTAAATTAAACAAACAAACAAGCAAACTTTCGATCAAATTCGACTAAAATGTAACTTTAATAGGTGAAAGAGAGGTGTGGGAGGGGTAAGGTTAGGTGTAATGATGATGTTGTGGGGGGAGGGCGGGGATGGGGGCAGGGAGGAGAGTGGAGTGAGCGTAGCGAATGGAGCGGGTCCAGCCCCCACAGGGAGAAGGGCTGAAAAACTATCAATGTAAGGTGAGGAATAAGCTTAAAAATATCAGTATCTAACAAAAAACTGATCTGAGTAGCTGTGGAATACTTTAAATAATTATCACTGCAAGCACATGATATTTATATATATATATATATATATATATATATATATATATATATATATATATATATATATATATATACAGTTCATAATACTGAGTGTTTAAAAGCAAACATTCTTTTTTCATTGGTTTGCTGGCTGACAGCTGCTGTTTGTATGATATTATGGT
The DNA here is from genome assembly GCF_019279795.1 of Protopterus annectens. Taxonomy (NCBI): domain Eukaryota; kingdom Metazoa; phylum Chordata; order Ceratodontiformes; family Protopteridae; genus Protopterus; species Protopterus annectens. The sequence continues at coordinate 1,027,732,920 of NC_056744.1, forward strand.
GGTACAATGAGGACGGTGAATTTGCTATTCCCTACTATTGTGTGATTTTGGAGTTAGTATATAAAATTAGAAGTGTGTTCAGGAGTGCAGGGAACCATATTTTTGTGCATTTTTGATTCAATCTTTTTAGATCAATGGTTTTTAGTTCACTCAAGTAAGTGTTCCCTTTTTCGTTAGGTAATCATGTAAGTAGTATACTCACCACTAGTACTGGAATATCAGAAGGATGTGGGTTCTGTTCCCAACCAAGGTGATTGGATTCATTTACATCAAGAGTTTGAGAGGTGTGAAAAACTTCAAATTGTGAGATTTTTTTTTGTTACAAGTTAAGAAAAAAATATTTCAGTTTCTCTTGCATATTTCAGTTACATTTCAAGTCACCTGTGACTTAATACTGTTTTTTTGTACCTTTAAGCTATTTTGTTTTTAACCTAAAAAATGACTTGTTTGCAGTTTGTGCTTGATCTGGTGCCATAGTCTTGTAGTTGTATTTGTAATAGTGGGAGAATTGTGATATAGTGCAGAATCTGTGCCTCATTTACACAATTATACATCTTTTACTGCATTCCTGCCATAACTGCATTTACTTGTAATTTCTGCCTTGTCAGATGCCATAGTGTTGCAGTTTTATTTCACAGTTGTGGCAATGTTGTGAGTTTTGCTGCAGGATTTGTGCCCATTCAAACTATTTTTACTCAAATTCTGTTGAAAAGGATTACACAGACTGTTTATCATTTGCCTGTTTAAATTGCACTTAACAGAACTTTATGTTAGTTAGAATTGCTTATGATTTCCTTGCTCATTGATTGTTACAGATCCCACTGTTATATTAAATACTGTTCTCCCTGCTGCTACCTCCTGGTTGCTATAGTAACCACAGGTTTCACTTTCCCACTGTAAAAATTAAACTCCTGAATTTCGTGACTACCTAATACCCTAGACCCGTAGCACATAGTCATAGTGGTGAAAGATCCGATTTGTTACAGGTTCTAAATTACAAAGATTCATTGGCTGGATTTATTGGCTTTTCAATTACTTTTCTCTCTCTAGCTTGTTTGTTATAACCTACACTGACTCACCCTGAGTGTTTTACTCAAGACTGAGAAAGAAGTGTGGAAAGCCTTGAAATTTGAAAAAACAAGCTTTACCAATCTTGCCATCCTCTGGGCATTCCAAGTAGCTGTTTTTATCAAAATTGGAAAAATGCCACTATTGGACTAGCACTGTAGTGGTTGATTGTGCAAAAGCTTTTTTTTCTGTATAGGAAGCCCCCCAAATCCATATAATGATCTTAGTCTAAGCATGAGACTTCAGTAACATATGCCAAATGAAATAATTCACACCTTAAGCTTCATGAAGGCCGGCCCATGATATCTGTACATCCCAGCCTGAGAAGTTAGGCACCCCTCCCTTGCTGCTCATTAATAAGGCCACCTAAACTAATCCCTGCATCCCAGCACCAACCCAGATCAAAGCAATTATAGTCACTTCTGCTCCCCAAATCTTTCCTGTGTAAACCATGGACCAGTATGCCCCCACAAGTTCTAAAGCCAGCCTGGTTGAGACTGGCATCTTCAGACAAAGTTAGAATTGTCTCCTGCTTTCTGATGGTCAATTAATATTTCAACATTATAACTCAGTGTGTGTGAGATGTTCATATGTAATGACATTGGAGGCTAAAATCTCATACACAGGCAATGCAGACTTCAGCCTCTTCAGCAGTATACCACATACCACACGTCACCATGACTACCATGCTATAAAGACCTCCAGAATGCAGCACAGGCACAAAGTACCTTCAGCAGTACTGTATGCTTGTTAAGCCTACCAACTCATATAATTAAGGAGCCCCATAGTCATGGATGCTACTGCTGTAAGGCAAACCAAACATTCTAGTTATAGGTGACTCCATTGTAACATAGAGATGGATTGGCATAATGCTTAAGGTCATTACTCCTCTACACACAAATGTGCCACTTACCAGGTGATCAAGGAAAGCGTGAGAGTTACTTGTCTGTCTGCTGCTAGGATCCATCAGATCACACATCCTCTTAAGTTCATGAACAACAAGTACCAGTATGACTCTGAGTGTCTATAGGTGTCAGTGACTTCAGATTTACCTCCTTGGAGATACGAAGACAGACATGATGAAGTACTCATACTATGTGGCCCAGGCAGGTATAAGTCTAGTTATCAGCAGCATTCTACTGTCTCCAAGGTCCCGATGCCACAGTGCAAGCAAAAAATAATTGACTTAGTTTCTGCTGTCATTCAGAGGGGTTCAATATTTGTCAGCCTGGGAGGATATGATCAATAAAACACACTGCTTCATCTTGAATGGCTTGCACCTGTCCTCTCTAGGATTTCAAATATTGGGAAAGACATTACCAACTCCCCTAGTTCCGTTTTTTTCACAATGCTAATCAGATATACCTACCAACATAATGAAGCAAGCAGAGGAAAATAAGAAGGTATTACTGATCAATGCTAGGAGCTATACAAGCCATCCTTACCCTGGAAGAAGTAAACATCCTGCTGTGCAAGGCTGTAATGTCTTCCACACTTTCAGACCAACCATTGTGCAGGAGGGAAAAACAGTTGGAGGTGTCTCAGTTGTCACTCAGAAGAGAAGTTGCATCAAAGCTGGTTAAGCAGCATGACACACTACAGATTCTTCATATACAAATAACCATTCGAAAGGTCTCATGACATATATATTGGCTTGCTATAGAACTCCATCTGTGACCCAACAAAGCCACACTGCCTGTCTACAAGAACTAGAGCCACTCCGTATTAAACCCATTATCATTTTATAGGTAGTAAACTATCCAGCTACAGACTGGGAAACCTGTGCCACCCATAACTCTCAGTTGTACAGATTTTCACAGAATGTCCAGATTTTTGCCTCATATTTTTGGTCTGTTCCTCATAAAATTTGTGGTTTTCTGGCAAAACACTGGGATAGTCTGAGGAATAAAGTCACAAACTAATGACATACATTTGAGTTTCAGACTTCAAATTCTTCATAAAATGCATGTTAACACAACGCCTATTATTCTAGCTATTTTCTAAGTTTATATGAGAAACCTCTACTTTTTAATATCTTCACCAACTCATTCTACTCCTGTTGTCCTCAGTCTACCATTGTCCAATATGTAGATGACTCTACAGTCATCACTATTGCAAACTTCCCCTCTGAACTCCTATCAACTATCCAGATATCCTTCAACTCTGTTGAGACATGGCTCAAAAACCACCAGCTTATCCTCAACCCTAAAAAAACAAAATTGCTTCTCTTTATCTCTAAATCTGTTAACCACATCAAATCTTCCTTTACCATAACATCTTTAAACAATACTCCTATTGAAGTCGATGCCAACAGAAAACTACTTGGCATCGCCATAGATGACCAACTAAAATTTGATCATCTACATATTAACAATTACATCAGAAAAACCCATCAGAAGCTAGGACTTCTGTACAGAAATAGCAAATTCCTCACCACTGAAGCCAGGCATACTCTTACTCATGCCTATCTTCTTCCTTATCTAACTTACTGCTCCCAAATACTTACTAATCTAAACTCCTCTTGACTTACCAAACTAGAAATAACCTATCACAAGGTAGCCAGATTCACAGCTCAACACACGTATCCCATATAAATCACTGCTTCTCCCTTAAATTCTTAAACTGGCTTGAACTACCTTACCTGCTACTCCAATTTCAGCTCCAAATGATGCACTCCATTCTATATCAACCATCTTACTGCCCAGATCTGTTGTATCTCATTGACCATTACTCTCTTACCAGACATCTCAGAAGTGCAACCCAAGGCTTACTAAAGGTTCACAAACCAAAAACTCTATTGCACGAAGCAAACTCCCTCTAGAAATAACAAACCTGACAAACCCCAAACAATTTGAACTAGCTACCAAAGACTACTTCAAAAAACACTGGGACTGTCACTGCTCACACCCTCCCTGACCAAAATCCACCCACTTAGTTTCAGAGTAACCTATATAGATTTTGAATCAAGCTACTTTCCTATACTATCAGACAAACTCCTAAACTTAAGCTATATGCTGCCCTTAGAAATTCTTCTTAGCATATTCTTGTCAATCCACTACTTCTTACATCCCAAGCTTAAATTGTTGTTCATCCTGCTTGCTTAATTATTGTATAACTTGATAATTACTGTAATGATGATGGTATCCATCTAAATAACTCTTTTTTTCTCTAATATTGAATGACAACTTGCTATTGTAATTGTCCTATATGTTCTGGAGCTTTTCTCCCTGGACACTCACAGTCAACAAATAAAATAAATATATATTTCAAATCTGCCCCTATTTTATGGGCCTTTGTCTCCCCATTAAGTTAGGTTTTGTACAGATTTCTTAAACTGAGAGGTTGAGAGGTATGATGCCACCATTAGTGCCCAAACACAGAGATTTTTGGACTTTGCCAATACAAAGTACCTGGAACAACTTGTCAGAGCACCCATTAGAATTGGAGGAGGAATAACATCTTAGACCTTGTCCTATGAAAGCATCTTGCACCACTCCTTGTGTATCTTCATCTCTTGTTAAGTCTGACCATAAAGCCTTCTCATTAAAAATAAAAATGAATCCAGGGACGACTACTGCCTCTGGTACCTTTTTCTCCAAGGCAAACTGCCTACTCCTAAGTAATACATTGGCAAGCTGAAAATACTCACTAGTGATCTCTTCTGAATGTGTGGAATTGTATACCACTAAACTATACCACCATGTAAACAACTGCATAGATGCAGGTCTACCTAGGAAAAACAAGTGAAAGGCATCCGACAAAAACAACCCCGCCAATGGAACTTTAATATCAATAAAATTAGCAATAAAAGGAAGAGATTATTGGCTAAAAGTAAAAAGAGGAATACAAAGAATGATAGAGCCTTCATAATTAAATAAAAGAAGCAGCATGGGGACTTAATTAAATGTACAGAAGGCAAGTTTGAAGAAAAAAGTATCCACCCAAGCAAAATCAATCACAAGACCTTTTATAGCTATATTCATGATCTCAGGGGCACAACGCAACAATGTGCTGAGCTAATTGTAAATGGTGTTACCTGCATGGAAGCTGAAGATATTGGTAGCTTACATACATTCAACTCAAACTTTACCCATCTCTTCCCCTGTTAATCTCATGTGAAATACCTGAAACTGACTCGCCACCAAAGATCCTAGAGGAACAAGTCCTGTAAAAAAGCAAAAAATACTGCGCGAATGGGTCCTAGTAGTATCCCAGGATGCATCTTGTATAGCATGAAGCATGATTTAGCCACACCCCTAACAACACTGCTTAACCCTAGACTTCCTCCGGGTTTTGTACCAAGGGAATGGAGAACAGTAACAGTTATTCTGCTGAATAATGGAGGACCTTCCATGGACCAAGGCAATAATAGACTGAGATGTCTGACCAGCTTCATATGCAAAGCCATGTAAAAAATATGTAATTAATCCATAAGAACACAGGAAGCCTGTAAATGCTGGACTCATCTCAGTTTGGATTTGTCAGAGGCAGGTCATACTTATTCAGTCTAGTGGACTTTTTTTGAAAAGGTCACCAAAGGAGTAGATGAAAGTAAAATGGTACACACTGCCTAGCACAACCTGAGCAAGGCTTTTGACACAGTCTTCCATACTCAAGCAAAGTAGAAAAGTTTAGTAAGCTAGGAATAAACCTATTTGTCACCCAGTAGATTGCCAAGTGGCTCACACATAGGACAGAGGAGAAAGAAATAGGGAAGCTACCTCCACAAAAAGACCAGTCACTAGTGGTGTCCCATGCATAGGAGCCGGAAACTGTTAAAGACTGGGGGGGGGGCGGAGGGTGACAGGGGCACTTAGTGAACTAAAAAGGGTAATTTTTTTATAACTATTTGCTACCACAACATAGGTTCACTTGGAGGACATTTTAAGATTAGCCAATTCCCTTTTGGTGCTTGAATTAACATTTTCTGATTGGTCTTAGCTATCCCCATGGCTGATAATTGTATATTAGCCCTAGTGAGAACAACTGTGATCATACCATAGATAATTTGAGGGGGCCATGTAACAGATGCAGCATTTAGGAACTGCCTCTATCCATTAGTGGCATGAGGGGAAATCCTGGAGTACATTCTCTATTACCCATCCTTAGATACAAGTTGCATTTGAATATGGATGGATGAGCTTTGCTTTATTTTTATGGATAATCTGTTCCGGAACAGTGGCAGGCTCAGTGATATATATCCATCTCTCCATAACATTCAGTTTAGATAGCTGGACTGAGTATTTCTGATGCCATTTGACTTGCTGATGTTCAGTAGGTCCATCTGTATTATGTCGGAGGATGCTGTGTATGCCAGACATGTCACCTCTAAGCAGTCTGTAGGATACTGAGTATAGTAATAAATCTTTGAGGTGGTCCATGCAAGACCTATTGTTTAGGACTTGTATCCTTTTAGTAAGGTATCTCTGAAGGTATTCCAATTGTTGCATGGGGCTGGACAAATACATGCCAAAGTGGGCATTATACAAAATGATTGACATAGTGAGAGCTTTTTAAAGGGGGACAACATCATCTCTAGATCTAGTCACAATCAATTTGTTTATAAGCTGTGCAAAATAGAAAGGCTTTATGACTCTGGGCACATGTTGGTCAAAAGTTAGGTCACTGTACACAAGTTCCCAAATGCCAAACAATTGGATCAGTTCTCAGAGGGCATTGTCATGATTTTGACACCAGTTATTATTTGGGACAAACCTTCCTGCATGATGGTTAAGTCATTTGGGGATTCAATAACTTCTCCTAGCTTGCAGTCATCTCAAACTTAGCTGGCCAAAGCTCTTTTGGTATTTCATTTTACTTTTGAGAGGTATATGCCAAACAGAAAAAGTCTCAGCACCGAACCCTGGGGGACTCCATTGGTGACTAGTCTCTTCCCCTGTTTTGATCTCCTGCATCCTGTGAGCCAAGTTGGCAATGCAGCTGGCAATGTAAGTGTTTGCTCCTACATTATTCATCTTTTGTACTACACCTGAGTAGGGGATTGTGTCTAAAGGCTTGGCCAGGTCAAGTTAATGTGGTGTGAACTGTTTTACCTTCATCCATTGCTTTGGTAGCAAGAGTAAAGCTTAAAATTTGCCCATGATTTTGAGCTTTTCACACTTTCCTCTGGGCTGTTTTCAAACACATTTTTAGGGTCATGCATACATGTATGCATTCCTTGATTCACCTTCCTGATTGTATTAAATTATATTCCTTGTATAATACAGCACACTTGTTAGATTTAAGTTAGAGTGCATTTTAAATTTATTGTTTAAACATTTTTCCAGTAGGCAATGAAACAAAAATGCATTAACCAATAATGACAAAACTGCTCTATTCAGAACATTTCCATCATAAAGGTCTACTTCCACACACAACTGCATTTTAAATTTATTGTTTGAACATTTTTCCAGTAGGCAATGAAGCAAAATGCATGCACCAATAATGACAAAACTGCCCTATTCAGAACATTTCCACAACAACAGTCTACTTCTACACACAATATATAAATACAGAATCACAGTAGACAGTAAGCCATAGGCATGTTGCACAGCTTTTTGAACTTTTTTCAATTGGGGCAAAAGGCCAAAAACCAGGGACACATTTTAAACATTGTGTGTATAATTTTGGAAAGTTGCTTGCATAAAACGTTGTTACCACCATGCATTTCACTGCCAAGTCTTGAACCCAGAACACTGTGCACTACAGTCGGAGCAACATACCACTAAGCTAAACCAAAAGTTTCTTGAAAGACAGGAAGACAAACTTAAATGGCTATCATATCATTTAGTGAATTCAGTTCTCACTTCTCACCATAGCTCTCAACCTCTTAGCACAAAAATACAGAACAAAGCCAATAATGAGGGAGGGTCTACTTTAATTAAATCAAAGCGGAATCCGTCGAATACAAATCCGTTGACACATAAACAGTGAAATGCGGAAATGTCGAACGCAATAAATAGCGAAACCGGAAATGTCGAATTGTCATAGTTGGCCCGTCTGCGGTATAGCTGTGTAAGGTAAGTGTGTGATAGTTACGGACCTTAGGGTTAGGGTGCGGGTTAAGGTAAGTGCATAGATATGTAATGTATGTAAGGTTTAGTGTAGGGTTTTGTTAAGTGTATGTGTGTGGAATATTTACTTTGTGTGGGTATAGTTCTGTAGGGTAAGTCTGCGGTAGTTACGGACCTTAGGGTTAGGGAGGGGTTAAGAGTAGTGCATAGATAGTTGTGTATGTGGGGTTTAGTGTAGGGTTACAAGTGGGGTTTTGGTGCTTTAATTTAGGGTAGTAGTAGGGTTTTGGTTAGTGTATGTATGTGTTTTTTGTTGTTGTGTTTGCGTAGTTAGTATGTTACGGGTGGTGGGGTTGGCCGACTATTGCGGTTTCAATGTTTAAATTTTGCAGTTTTGCATGTTCAATGTTATCGCGTTTCGCTGTTTATATGTCAACGGATTCATATTCAATGGATTCCGCTTTTGTTTAATTAAAGTAGACCCAATGAGGGAATATAGCCCCAAAATAGGGACACATTTCAAATACTGATTTTATAACCTTAGAAATATAATTTTGGAAAGTTGCTTGCATAAAACATTGTTACCACCATGCATTTCACTGCCAAGTCTTGAACCCAGAACACTGTGCACAACAGTCGGAGCAACATACCACTAAACTAAGCCAACAGTTTCTTGAAAGACATGAAGATGAACTTAAATGGCTATCATATAATTTAGTGAATTCAGTTCTCACTTCTCAGTATAGCTCTCAACCTCTTAGCACAAAAATACAACACAAAGCCAATAATGGGGAATACAGTCCCAAGATAGGGACACATTTCAAATACTGATTTTATAACCTTATAAAGGTGCTAGAATAAAAGGTTTTGTTTTATCACTCCCGCAAACCAGAAAAAAACAGAACAAAAATGTGAGGCATAAATTCACAAGTGATGGTGGCTAGGGACTTTAGGCCCTTTTTACCTGTACCCAAGGTACAGGGTTTGAGCCTGAGTACCTCTAGCCACCAGATGTACCCTGTTGGGGGCATTTACACACACACACACACACACACACACACACACACACACACACCACTCTGCAATTAGTGTACTCACTCTGCTAGATAGACTCTCTGTTCTTCCTCTCTACTCTGCGATTCGAAACTCCATCTGCATTATATCCCGCTCGCAAATAACAGCTGGAACTCCATTCTGCAGCAGCTTCTGAATATCCCGATCGCAAATAATGGCTGGAAATGCACTGATGTCATTGCGGCAAATGCCACAAAACCGAAAGGGACAGAGGTTATCTGCAAAAGTGGGGGGCTCCCCTCCCCCTGCGCTCTATGGTTCCAGCGCCCATGGGGTTCAGTGCTGGGACATCTTCTTTTCAGTATCTACTTCTCAGAAGTAAAAGCCAATAGCAAACGGCCATGGCTAACTAAGTTTGTAGATAACTGTGCAAGCTAGGAGCAGTGACTGAATCCCCAAATGACACAGGCATCCTACAGGAAGGCTTCTTCCAAACAAGTAACTGGTACCCGACTCATGGACTTTACTTAGCTTTAGCTAAATGCCAAATAAATGCATTATCATCTCCTTTGGAAAGTCGACTTCCACTGTGAACTATCACACTGACAACTCACCCCTAAGAGTTGACCAACTAGTGTGGGAACTTGTATGGACAGTAATCTAACTTTTGACCAGTATGTATCCACTGTGGTAAGGAAGTATTGTGCAGCTCATAAAGAAGGGGATTGCTTCTAGATACAGAAATGCTGTTGTCTTCCTCTATTCAGCCTTCTTCAGGTCAGTTATTGAGTATAATGCCCCCTTTGGCATGTATCTCTCCAGGCACATGCAAAAACTGGAATGTACACAGCGATGCATTACAGAAAGGACACAAGGCCTAAAGGATATGTCCTACATGGATTGGCAAAAAGCTCTATCATTATATTATGCCTTTTACAAACTGCTAAGAGGTGACCTATGCCTGGCTTACAGGGCATCCTCCGACCCATTACTGATAAATGTACTTTATATCCACAAGTCAGATAGTATCATAAATACTTGATACAGGGACCTAAACCACTTCTGCAATATTAACTGAATTATTTGGAGGGAAAAGTATATCTCACAGAGGATACCACTCCTCTGGAATACACACCTGGTCCATGTTAAAGAAAAGTTCATATTTGACCAAATTCAAGTGCAACTTGGATCAGTGGATGGGGAATCGGAAATGTACTTCAGAACTTCTCCTGTGCTACTAATACACAGAGGCAGCTTCTAAATGCTGTATCCCAATGCATAGGTCTCTTTCAAACATCTGTATTTTGATCTAATAATTATCACTAGAGTAATATAGATATAGGAAAGTGTTAGATGAATCTAAACTCAAATGATTTCAGCTAATTTGTAGCAAAAAATGAGATAATAATTGACTAGGCTTAAAATGGCCCCTAGGGGCAGTTAGCATAGTGCTAATCTATATCTATATATGTTTATATAGATATATATGTATATGTGTGTGTGTGTATTTCTCTTAAACGAAGGTACATTTTCTTTAATAATGCCATGTATTATATAGGTGTGTGTGTGTGTGTGTGTGTGTGTGTGTGTGCACACGTGTACCAAGTTCTTTTTTCATTGGTTTGTCGGCTGTTGGCTGCTACGTGTATGACATCACAGTACAAAAGGGATTTGGAATTTATAGTTTTTCCCACTGTTGTATGATCTCTTGAGTTGGTATATGCAATTAGCATGAGGCGGGAGGTTGGATGTTGGCTTCTTCTCGTCATAAAACAATATATTTTTTTTTTGAGCATTTGTGATTCAGTCTTTTTAGATCACTTTTTTTTTGTTCACTCATATGATTGTTAGCATTTTCGTTAGTGGAATCATCTCTTTCTCTCTCTCTCTATATATATATATGTATATATATATATATATATATATATATATATACTTACTTTTCTGCATCTCTCTTGTAGGAGGGCACCTTCCCTTTAACTATGTCACACATTATATACAAGTGTGTGTGTGTGTGTGTGTGTGTGTGTGTGTGTGTGTGCTAGCTGACTGGGCAAATTGTAATCTTACCAGCAAGCACACTGCTAACCATGTTCTTATGTACTGTGTAGGGCTTGATTTTCAGAGTGTTCACACTGATACAGTAGAAGTGTGAAATATTATATGTGGATCATTTTTGCTGAAGTGAATAGCATCAAATTCTTTGAAAGAAAGAAAGAACGCTGGAATAGGTAAAAGTTTTGGAAAACTAAATTAGAATATCCTTTTGAACATGAAAGCAGCAACAATGACACTCATACATTTTAGTCAAATAACAGTAAAGATATTTTAGATGTTACATTGGCATTGTTCGGTCATCATAGGATCATAGGAGGTTATTAGGCTAATTGCCCTGGGGCCCTTACAAGTCTAGCCAAGAGTTTATCCCCCAAAAAAGAACCCTCAATCAGCAACTGTTGCCCCTGTCAATGAGGGACACAGGTGGAACACCTGGGACAAATTTGTGGTTTGTCACTTTTCTGTAAATAGCTTTGTCTAAGGGACAGCACAAAACTGGTTTCAAACTCAGAATGTTATGGAATAATTAGAATTTTGCCTATAATCATTTGTGAAGCTACTAGAACAAGGGGGGGGGGGGCTTTATTTTCTTTTCTCTTTGGACCACTAGAATATTTTTACTTCCCTGGCCTTTGCATGATGAAATTATAACTCCCTTAAGAAAGCATGTAGTCTTTTATTTAAACAAGAAACATCTTTATTGAATTATCACTTATGACACAGGCAATTAGACTTTTATATAAATGAAAACAAACCACGTTGACATATTTTCAGTTGGAAACATTATACATCACATATATTGTAGTTGTCTTTCGGCTTTTCCCGATGAGGGGTTGCCACAGCGGAACTCCAGTCCGCTAATGATTGGCAGTAGATTTTCATGAATGCCGAGGTGCCAGCTTGAAGTCCAACCTTCAACGAAGGCATGCTCATTTACGCATGTCTTTCGAACGCCCACCCAACCGCGGGGAGGACATGCAGACTCCACACAGAAGGCACTCCCCGCACTCCAGCTGAGAATCGAACGGGAGAACATCTTGCTGTGAGGCAACAATGCTACCGCTGCACCACTGCGGAAGTATTATACATCACAGTTTGCTCCTACACTTGTCTAAAGATGTAATTTCTAGTTCTTTTATATCTGTTACTATATTTATAACTTATAGTTTGATTGATTTAGACTTTGGTTTCAATTTTCTAGTAATTGCTTTATTCACAGCCACCAGAATTAAACTCAGCAGGGCCTTACTATGTCTAGGCAATTCCAATTCTGTATCACGGCTCATAAAATAATTTCTGTAGTTACAGCAATTTGCACAGCAAGTATTTCTGACAAAGTAGTCTCTGCCAACTCGTTGCTTCCCAAAAATTATGTTCCCAATTACCTCTTTCTTCCCCATCATGCCTCCAACATTTACGGTCTACCTGAGGATAAAATCCTTGGAGCTGGCTTGGGGTATAAAAATACCTCTGCAAACACTGACAAGCAAAAATCTTAAAACGTCTAGACATTGTTGCGTATTTGAGAGCCATACATACATCCTTCAATTGTTTCTTTGTAAATTGCTTATCCAGTTTCTGTTTCCAATTCTTTCTAAGCTCCTCTGATAATTATTCCCCCTTTTTACAGCAGCTGTACTAAAAACTTTACCAGTCTGTTATTTCCCTTAGGATCCTCCTATTCCTTTATCTTTGCCTATACTCTGATATCAATCCTTGATGGGAAGGCAATCTGTAGCATGCAGTCCAAATTTATTCTTGGCCTCTTCCCATTTTATTACCTTTCCCTCTCTAATCATTTGCTCCCAATACCTTGGTTCCTTTGCCATTTTTATCCAGTAAATTCCATCCCCCTCTTGCCTATTGTCAGAACTTCTTCATTCATTCATATCAGCAGAATCGTTTTTCTCTATTCCCATGTTTGGCTTAGTTCTTAACTTTCTGCTACTTTATGAATATAATATTCTGTATAGTTATTATTCTCCTTAAGGGTCTGTATTCAAAATCCCAGTCTGTCCTTATTGAGGTTCCCCCTGTTTCATCATCATCCCTTTCTACATTGAATTATAGCATTCTGTGTGTGCTGTGTATAGGAGCCTTAACTGTGTAGCTCTGAAATACGCCTTCAAATCATATAATCCCAAACCACCTTATTTTATTGGAAAGATCTTCTTATTCCACTTGACTCTTGCCCTCTTATCCTCTCAGATAAAATCCTTTAACTCTTTATTAACTGCTATCCAGGACTTCTGCTCTGGTTGATATGCCTGGACTGTGTATAAAACTAAAGGGACTAAAAACATTTTCAATGCTTTTATCTGGCTATCCATATCCATAAAATGGAGTTTCCAGGTTCCCAGTTTTTGTAATATCATTTGTTTAGTCTCTTCCCACATATCCTTAGTTGCCACAACAGAATCCATTTTAACTCATACTCCTAAGTACTTTGTTTTATAATGTCCCCATAAATATGGGTATTGATGAACCAATTTGTGCGTGGGTACATAGTTTACATCTATTGCCTTTGTTTTATCTTTCTTAACTTTATATCCTGAAAGGAATTGAAACTGTCTCAGTATGTTCCACAACACTGACATGTCCTTTCCTAGTTTTATCAGGTACAAAATAATATCATCTGCAAATAAAGATGACATTTCTTGATTACCATATCAATTATATCCTTGCATTTCTGAGTCTCTTATTTTCTTTCCAAATGGTTCTAAATATAACACAAAAAACAAAGGGGAAAGAGGACACCCTGCCTGATACCTCTTTTCAGACAGAATGTATCAGAGAGGAAATCCCCCTCTTTAATTTTCATCTCTGATCCCTCATATATCCTCCTAATTAACCTTATTAAATGTGTCATGGAATACTCTGTTGAATGCTTTCTCTGCATTGAGACGCACAAACAGCAGTGATATTTTCTTATATTCTGCTTCCCTCTGCATCATCATTGTTCTGTTAATGTTGTCAAATGTTTGCTGACCTTCCACAAAACCACATTGATCCATATTCATCAATTTTGGCATAGTTTAGAATTGAAATGGGTCTATATGAATCTGCATCTGATGGGTCTTTACCATCTTTAGGTATTACAGCCACCACAACTTTCTTGTAGGATGTTGATGCTTCTCCTTTTAAAATATGAACAAATTCTTGTGTGGGTACATAATTTACAACTCCTGCCTTTGTTTTATTTTCATTAATTTTATATAAAATGACTTGCAACTCTTAAAATTTTACACAACTCTTATATTTCCTATTCCACTTTTATATGATAAAAAATAATACTGTCTGCAAATAGTCAGCTTTTCCTGATTACCATGCCAATTATAACCTTGAAGTTCTGAGTTTTGTATTTTATTTTCATTCCCAATTACTCTAAACATAGAGCAAAAAATCAAAATTAAAAGAGGAAAACCCTTCATGCTTCCTCTGTTTAGTCACAACTTATCAGAGAGGAACCTTGTCACTGTAATTTTTGTCTCCAATCCCTCATATATCCTGCAAATTGACCTTAATATTATATCAGGTATGCAAATGTTTCCATTGCCGTACTCATAAAATCACAGTTACTCTGACAAATGCTTTTTTCTGCATCAAGACCCAACAATAGCACTGGTATTTTCTTACATTCTGCTTCCCAATGGATCATCATTGTTCTATTAATGTGTCAAACGTTTGCCTCCCTCCACAAAACCACATTGATTCATGTGTATCAAATTTAGCAACACTATTGCCATTCTTTTAGCTATAATAGACATAAACACTTTGTATTCATGATTTAAAATTGAAACGGGTCTATATGAAGCTGGGTCTCATAGGCCTTTACCATCTTTAATATACTGCTAAATAAAACCTTCCACATTGTTACCACTTTCTTCACTCCTAACTTCCAAACTTCAGTAGGAATACCAAATATTCCTGGAGACTTTCCTGTAAATTTGTTATACAGCACCATTTTATCTAATCTTCTCCTGTCTGTTAATAATTGAGCCTCATCTACCTCTAACCTTGGCATACTTAATTCTTCCATAAACATTTCCATTTGTACTTTTGCTTGATTTCCTCATTTTTCTGCTTCATACAGATTTTCATAAAAAGTATTAAATATTTCTAATACCTGTACAGGATCTCTGGTTGCTTTCCTTGTTATAGGCTCCCTAAGCTTGGCAACAACCCTTTCGGTTTTCTGTTACCTGAGCCATTGTGCTAAAAACTTTTCTGACCTGGCATTATCAGAAACGGTTGCCCAATAGCAGTCTTTCTAAATTCATACATACTATCCAGGTAGGTCCTTATTTTATCTTTAGCACTTTACAGTTGTGCCAGTTCTTGTTCTGTGAGATTCCTCCAGTTTTGCAAAACTTTAACCTTTCTCAGTTCCTCTAAATAATTCTTGTTTCATCTTAACCATATCTCTTTTTCTTTTATTTCTACACTATTTTAAGCTCACTTTCATTTTATCACACTCCCTAGCTATATTTTTCTGAAGAAATTTCTATCTTCCTTAATACCTCCCAAATGATTTCTACTACCCTTTCCTTAACATTCATCTCTGTTTAACAGATAGTCAGGGAAGCACCAGTGTCTCATTTTTATTTCAATACCCTGCATTTTTATGTTAGTTATTATTCACACGTGACCTGATATAGTTACTGGATGCTTGTCAAAACTTTTGATTAAATTCTAATATTTCTGTGAAATATAATTTCTATCTAGCATAGCCCAGTTTTTTTTACCGTGGGGAATAATACGTGCATTCTCTACAAGCTGCTATTACTGAATTGAAATTTTCCATGCCAAATATTTTCATGCATTTCTTCAAAAGTCTACCCTCTTTTGTTATATTTTCCTTTCTAGCCCCCAAATATATCCTCACAATTGCAAATCAAACTCCAGTCCCCACCTATAAGTAATATTCCCTGCTGACAGATTACTATTTCTTCTAGAATTTTCTTAAGCTCCATCTGAGCAATTTTAGGTGGAATATAAATACATGCCTGTGTAACCTTCCTCCCTTGCCAGTAGCCTCTTAATACTGAAAATCTACCATTATTATCTTTTTTACCTGTTCTAGCACTATTGGAGCTCCTTTAGCAATTATTATAAGTACTCCCCCTTTCCATTGTTCCATATATTCCACTGATTAATCATCCTGAAATCTTTTCTTTATCAAATTTACATGCTCAGTTCTTTCCTAATGTGTCTCCTATAACATAGCTCTATCTACACACTGCATTTTCTTAATACAGTTCACTGCTCATTCTTTTTTGTATATACCTGTGAGACCATTCATGTTTAAAAATAATATGGAAAGTGTTGCTATTATTGTAAGAAGTAATTACTTGCACTTATGTATAGCAACTTTAAAAAAAAAAGTCTAGTTTCAGATTTTAGGTTACATGCATGCAATAATGATCTTTTGTACAGTTGTTTCTTGTCATATCCATTTGAACCTCTGTCACATCTTACAATACTTTTTGTTTTAATAAAAACCCTTGAACAAAAGAACAAACACACCCTCAGAACACTCCAGAACCTATTGACTTAATACAAACACAAAACACTATACACATCTTCATATATTGAAGTTTAAACTCTGAATAGGAACATTTGTCCCAGATTGCCAGCTACATCCACAGGCTTTAATTAACTCACAATGAATATTATCACTGATAAGATGAATGGCACAACCTTTGTTTCTACTTACACTAAGTGCTGTCTGTTTTTGTCTTATCCTTATTCCTCTCCTAGATGTAGAAAACAATTCAAATGCTTTTGGGAAACATTATCTTTAGTCATTGAAAGAAAAAAGTATTCTGTTTATTTTCCCTTATCAGATTGTATCTGGTTGTCATGCTTGTATGGAGACACAGTTTCTTCCAGCTACAAGCTTCTTGGGTTGCATTAATAAAGGAAAGCTTTGCATTATATTCAGTGTTCTTTTATTTTCTTGCTTCTACTTAAAACTTGTTGTTAGATCATGCCAAGGGCCATAATTCAGTCATTCCCATATTCAAAAATAAGAAAAAGCAATCAATTTTACTTATATCATGCTGTGCATAATTTTACAACTTGTCTGTCATGTCAACAGTCTGTGATTACAGCCTATTGTCTTAAACCTGCTTTTGCCCAGCTTACTTCTCTTTTTATATTGTAGTGAATGCATTTCTTAAAAGTAAACAAGAAGAAAGAAAGAAGAAAGAAAAAAGGGCCCCTGAATACTTTAGAATCCTGGTAACACACACAAATAACTGAAAATGCTTTACTATACTGCATGCAGTGTGTGTCACATTTTATAAAAGTATTATTGAAAAAAAAATGTTTTCCTTAGTTACCTCCTTCCTTCTTTCCTGTTCCCCTTTCCTTAATGTTCTTCCAAACATTAATGACATGAAGTAAGGCATATGCTTTGGAGTCCCCAACAAGTTTAACAAAGTAAAAAAAAGTCCAATATTTGAAGGTTTTTTTCTTCTGCCATATTTCATAAATGTCATTGATACCTTGTAATCCCACAATTTATCATGAATTTCTGAGTTGCTGGTTTTCTTCCTGTAGATTTCCATCTCTGAACTATTGTCTCTGGTTTACTTTCAACATACTCCTGGTTCTTCTAGGCAACTCCTGTACTTATCTCTGTTTCTCAAGCACTTTCCTTTGGAACATTGAAAAGGATGTCACTGACATAGTCTTTCTATGAGCTTTATTATAAGAAGAAGAATAAGCAGAGTCCCATTCTGTTTGATAGCTCACTTTTTGTTGGACAAAGTTTTGTATTTCCTCCTTCGCATGTTCTGCATCAAAAAATGACTGACCCTCCAGGAAGAAAAAAATATTCTTAAGATAACTTAAAACCCAGCCAGCTGGACCAAGACAAACCACAAAATTAAAACAATTAACAGTTAGCACTTAGTTTTTAGGGGTAATATTTTTTGTAGTTATTATAGAATTTATTGTTTAAATACTAGTATTATTATTAGTTTTATAGGTGTATTTTGTCATGGAATTATATGGTTAGTTATTTAGTATTAATTGTTTAATAAATTAAGCTGTGTCTTTTTAGTATATATATATATATATATATATATATATATATATATATATATATATATATATATGGGTTCCATACACTAGATAATAGTGCATGGAATTCTCACTGCAGCGACAGTGCACTTAATCGAAAGTGCACTTACACGAAGTTCAGTACAATGAATGGGTGCTGTATTGAACTTCTGTGCAGTACTCACGGACCTTAGGGTTAGGACATGGACCATAGTAAGCGGGCTATCCCTTTACCATGACCCGTGCCCTAACCCTAAGGTCCGTGATGACTGCTGCACACTGAAGGACACAGCAATGTCCTCCACTATGGTGCAATAGTCACGAACCTTAGGGTTAGGGCATGGGTTAGGGTAAGGGGATAGCTTTACTAACTATCCCCTTACCCTAACCCGTGCCCTAACCCTAAGGTCTGTGACTATCGCACCATAGTGGAGGGCATAGCTTGGTTTTTATGTCCTCCACTGTGCTGCTGTGTTTTCGGTGAAGTGCACTTATGCAAAAGTTCACTTTCATTAAAGTGAACTTTCGCAGAAGTGAGGCTTCCTATTACAAGTTTGAAGTAGTGAACTTTTGTTCTTGTAATAGGAATCCATATATATATATATATATATATATATATATATATATATATATATATATGGTATTCTTAGCTATTTGTATTGTTTCTGAGGAAGTTTAGTCTCAGACGAAAGCGAATTAAACATGTTTTATGCTAAAGTTTTGACTCACTATAGTTATTGTGCTTTGGACACGTTTGTGGCCTGTCTTGGTCCAGCTGGCTGTTTTTTTAAGTTATTGTTGTTTTTCCTGCTCCTGCTTGGGAAATGTTAGTGTTATATTCTGAAGATAGCTGGATACAGCAGCTTGAATCTCACACTTGCCTCTTGGCATTGCCTGATGACTGAAATAAATTTAGTCCTCTTCTGCCTTGTGTACAGATAGTAATCATTTTCCATAAACACTCTACTGTCTCCGACTTTTAGTACTTTGTCCTTCTGCCACAGTTTTGTCAGAATCAGCTTTGTCTGCTGATAGGATTGCTTTTTTACTTTTCTTTATTTTTTATTTAGCATTTGTAGTAATGACAGAGCCTATTTTCAGTGGAGGCCCAGGGAGAAACACTCCAGACATGTGTTTTTGGACTATTAGAGTGCTTGACTGCTTTCTCATGGCCAGGTTTGGAACATATACATGATGTGCCCTTTCAGTTAACAACTCCTGCTGTGACATACCAATCCAGTTGCTTATTTGTACTTTCATAAAATGAATATAGTCTGTTCCGTCCAGTTTCTCTGGTAAAACAGAAAATCTCAGCTTTTTCCTATGTGCTCTGTCCTCTAAGTCTACCATTTTTTTAAACATCTTTTCTTGAGCAGTCTCAGACTCAGCTAGCCTTTACTTCATTTCATCCTCTGAGACATGTGTGAGTGAGACATACTTTTCTGGATTTTTGAGGCAAATCATTGAGTACTGAATTCACTAAATAATGATAGTCGTTTGAGTTTCAGACTTCATATCATTCAGAAAATGCATGGTAACACAAGACCTTTTTTTTGTTCTAGCAACTTTCTATATTTATAAGAGCAATATTTAAAATTTGACCCTATTTTGGAGCTTTGTCCCCCCATTATTTTTGGCTTTGTTATGATTTTTTGTGCTAAGAGGTTGGGATCTATGGAGTGATATGGTGCATATACTGAAAATAAACTGTAAACCTTAAAAGTATAAATTATAATCTTGTACTGACAGATTATTTAAACAGTTGAGAACAAAGTTTTCTAAAGATGTTTTTAAGGCCATAACATTATCTTATTACATAGATCTAGAATGTGATTAATATAGATGGTTTGATTGGATCTCCGATTGTAACAATGTTACTGTGCCAAGAAATTCACCCTGAGAGCAAAGTAAAATATAATTGCTAGGGTAAAAGTCAGGAACAATTTAAAAGTACTGCCCTCATTTAAATAAGTTACTTACAGACTGATGTTTGTAAGCTTTTGTGGATGTATGGGGAGAGATATTCAGGGACATATGAAAGTGAAGGAACGCCCCTTCCCTGATATGCATTACAGAATTGTGTTACACGTTTATCTTTTTTCCGATTTTGGAGTATAATCACAGCACTCCATGCATTACAAATTATTCCTCCTTGAATTTATGGCTGCCTTTCACAGTAGCTATAGATTTAATCATATATATGTTGGTTTACATTCAGTTTAGCTGGCGAATCATACCCTGAAGATGAAATAAAAATACAGCTTTATTCTCCAGTTCTCTTTCTTCAGCTGTGGTGGTTATATTGCCTGTTACAGACTTCAGGATTTTTGCAGATGACCAATCAATTTTTCTTAATGCAAATTACTTGCTCACCTGGAAACTTACACAGTATGGGTTAAAGGGAACACAGTTTATTTTCTTTTTACTTATTGAACAAGCACAGTTATATGTTTGGAGTTAGAATAAAAAGGGAGTCTAGAGCTGAATTAAGTGCAGTTAAGCTGAGACTCAGATGATTGCAATGCTTTGGTTAAATCTCTTTTAGTTGCACGTTGTGGCTATACTAATTCTAAGATCATGGAACTTTAGGGTTAATGAAGTTTGCCTTAGCTACACAATGGAGCACTCTTACAGTTAATACTGTGCCAGTGACTTATTGTACTGTATTTAAGTTGTGATAAATGCCATCAATTTATCGTATTGTGTTTAAGTTGAAGTGACCATGCCTGAAATTTATATATATATATATATATATATTTTTTTTTTTTAATGGAGAAAGAGACAGTGAGGAATGGGAGGTGCAGGGACACACTTTTTGTCTCTTTTAAGTCAGTGTTTCAAGGGATCAGACTTTGCAGTGTTGATATTTTGAGAGTTTGACCTTCTTGTAAAATTTATGTTTCCTAAAATAAAATTAACAAAGTCATGCAGTTAAAAGCTGTCACATCATTCAGTTCATATCTACTTCTGAATGATGAAAGTTGTTTATCTAATGCGAAGCATTCACAATCATAAGCTTTCCTCATGCAGGCAAAATGCCTTGAAGGCAAAACCAATGTATTCTGCATTCAGCGTTTTAGAAATAGTAACCATCTGATCATATAATCCCTCAGCATCAGGAAAGCAACCTTGTGAGCTAAATTTGAGACTTTGTGTGGCTTATCTGCTAGTATTTTATATCTCAGTTGAACTATTTTTGCTGTTTTCTCTCATGAAAGAAGGGAAAATTGCAGTATTCTAGATGTTTATTAGCTTGTATCTGGTTAGCACTGAAAATTTCTGATGGCTGCTTGTTTGTTTTGTCTGGTTGTAATCTGTTTTGTCCCACACAGTATGTAGTACCACAGAAATCCACACTAAATAGTGGCTAATGGGAATATGTTCTTGTCATACTATTTCAGGTTACCTGAAGTTTACTCCCCTTAAATAGTTCTGCAATGTGCACCAGTTTGAGTACCATGCAGATTAATCGCAGTACTCATGATGCAGTCTTAAATTATTCTTATTACTGATGACTTGTAACACCTGTGGTGTTGTTTTCTGCCACTTTTAAATTGTTGTATCGTGGCTGCATAATTCTGTGGAGCCTGCATTTTTTTGCATAATTGTGCTACCAATGCTCCCAATTTCATATAATTTTGTGAATTTTTTGGATAATTTTGCAACTCTTTTATACTGTATTTGCATAATTCTGAGGTACCCAATCCTGAAGTTTTAAATTGTTTGCCTTATCACACTGTGAAGTGCTATACTGTACTACTAATTTATTGTACTGTATTTAAGTTGTGATAACTGCCATTAATTTATCACATTGTGTTTGTTAAGTTGAAGTGACCATGCCTGAAATTTTAAATTATTGTGTCTGAATTCTTTGCGTAGCTTTTGTGGCACCCAATAATGCTTTTTTGAGTCACTTACATGTTGTGTTGTGCATTGCTGTAGTTTAACTTTGATTAATTGTACTGTATTTGTTAACTTGTGGCAACCCTGCTTGTATTTTTGAATGAGTCTGACTGCATTTTTGTATAATTTTGTGATATGTGAACCTGCATTTTCAAATCATTTGACTTACAGAACTGTGAACTGGAATACTAGTTATACTGGTGTAGGTAGAGCTAGTTACATAACTGTTGACAGAGCACTAGATAACTATTAGTAGTATTCTCCCATAGAGAGAGCACTGTATAGCACATAGTAATTGCCAATTCCTCTGTCCTAAGCAATATCTTAACGGAGGTGCTCGCCACCCATCCTCTTACTTCATTTCTTGTTCTAAATCTCTGGTATTATGACACATTAGTCTCCGCTCACCACCACCCTTTGGCTAGCTTACTTGAACTACCTGTGTTAAGTCAGTGTAGCAACTGCCTCATGCTTACCAGCTGCCCATTGCTACTTCCTACCACATCACAAGAGATGTAATTATGTGTTTAATTTTGAAGCTACATTCTTGCACCAGGCTATTGTGGTTAAGCACCTTTTTTCTACACCAATACACTAGACACTCTATTAGCTAGGGCTATAACCTTGCTGATGATGTTAGAAAGAATCTACCAAAGCTTAATAGGGGCTGCAGCATAAAAGTCTCAACCTTATGCACAAGAAGCATTTTCTATTACTGCACGTACCAACACTTTGCCTGCATGTACCAACACCGGGTCTATATAATGTCCTCGAAGAGGCGTTCCATCGAGCGCCTTTTTATAAACCCTTAAAATGCAAAGTGTCATAAAAGTGAACAACCACATCAACGATTTCATTCTCTAGGAAACAAATTGCTTGGACATCCTTGTTAGTTTGCCATTTTCCCCATTGTGGTTCAATCTTGGAGTTGGTATTTAGTTGGGGGGTGACGGTGGCACAGCCCCCCATGTTGAGGGGTGAAGCCCCCCACTTTATAATGTTTGTAATGATGTGTTCTTCTTTTAGGGCAAGTGATTTCTTTTCCAGGGAAAGAAATCCCTGATGTAGCCATTGACTGTTATGACAGTTCACGTTTTAAGGGACAATGAAAAGGCATTCAATGGAATGCCTCTACGAGGATATAATATAGATGCCCAACACCATGCCTGCATGTATCAACACCATGCCTGCATGTACCAACATCATGCCTGCATGTAGCTCCCACTCTGGTCACCCTAGAGATAAGCAGGAGGCCATCAAAGACTGCTACCATTCATGGAAATATCCTAGACATTGGTGACACTGTTGTGTGACACACTGACTTTGCACTCACCACACTAGACAAACACAAAGTAACTGTAAAATGCCTGTCTGGGACCAGAATCTATGACATCATGAGGGTTTGGGAACCCAAAAGCCTGACAACTACAGTTAGTACTTATGCCAAAGTTATTGACATTAGGCAATCTACACTAAGGGACATGTAAAAAGATAAGACCAAACATACTATGTTTGTGTCAGAGGACTGGCTGAGTAGTTGATATTGTGATGCTGTGAGGTAGTGCCAAAGAATTATATGCCATTTGAATATCAAACCAATTTGTACAGATGCTTGTGTTAAAAATGTATTTGTAAAGTTGCTTGTATTAAAAATGTATCACCAGTGGCTCCTGGACAGAAAAGAAATATACATGTATGTCATACTGTATTGTTGTAACTAATGAAATGCATATCTTTTAACAGAGGACTGGAAGGGAAGGGATTAAGCTCAGCTCAGCTAACCTTAAGAAAAATAGCTTGAAATTAAATGACTTGGTTTATGCCATACAGATTTTATTTCACAAGTCTGAATGCAGCCAGAGATGCAATGTCTGTGAAAAGCCTGAGCTGGGATCATGCTCTATTGTCCTTAGGGTGAGCTAATTGCTACTCTTGGGTGACAGAGAATGGTTTGTTAGTTTCTGCAGGAAGGGTGAAAGTGATGGAATTGTTTTAGAGTTTCCAGATACTATATATAAACCTTAGCTAAAGTTCTATGTGTGTATTGTGACGCATCTGTATCAGATCCTGGCTCTGTTTCTAGTGAGAGGGTAGGGTGGGAACCACAGTCTGGTGACCAGATGTAATGTCATTATGTAGCCAGCACTGCAATTGTATTGAATACTAGAAGTGAGGTGTGCACTGTGGTTTGGACCTTACAATTCACTCATCCATTTTCATCTTGCCTTGCTTTAGTAAGTAATTAGGACACAATTCTTCAGTCAGTTAAAAAATATAGTGAGATTAGCTAATGTTTTTTTTTGTATCTGTCCGAGTCTTTCCATCTATGTTGTTTTTTGTATTTTTTTGTGATTGAAACTCTGGTGTTTATTGTAAATAGATATTCAGTATATTCATTTTTTTTAATTATTTGTTATTAAGTATATCTAAACATTTCATTATGGCTGGTCGTTTAGAAAGTAAAGTAAGTCTAAAGTAAGTTTAGTAAGTCTCACCCGACACCTGCAGCAATTGGAGAGACCCCAAA
Source organism: Protopterus annectens (assembly GCF_019279795.1). NCBI lineage: Eukaryota > Metazoa > Chordata > Ceratodontiformes > Protopteridae > Protopterus > Protopterus annectens. The sequence goes on from NC_056744.1 coordinate 1,027,757,571, forward strand.
AGTTCCTCACCAAAAGGATAAAGGGACTCCAAAACCTGTCATATGCTGCCAGACTGAAGAAACTCCAACTCTATTCATTTGCATACCGTCTGCTCAGAGGTGACCTGTGCCTGACATACAAGGCCATGACCAACCCGGAATTAATGGACATGCTCCACCTCAAAAAATCCAAATCCACCAAAACCACTAGAGCAAGAGACTTAAACCTTAGCACGGATATAAATAGGACATGCTGGAGGGATAGATTTATCACCCAGAGACTCCCCATGCTGTGGAATAAAATCCCGGTCCATGTGAGACAGAGCACCTCGCTGGCTCTGTTCAAGAGAAATCTTGACTGGTGGATGGGAGATCGTAGGTTTACCCCGGGAATCATCTCTGTGTCACTACTGGACAGAGGCACAACAAACTAATGGGCACAGTATTTCTAACATAAGGGGTGGCGTAAGCCACATAACTTTGGGCTAGGCTTATAAATGCCCTAGGGCAGTTAGCCTAGTATAAACCTATGAACCTATGAACCTAAGTATTTAACTTTTGAGAGTACTTGTATTTATTTAGTGGCACTGTGGCTCCATGTTCCCGAAAGTCTTACTGCTTGGTTAAACACTACCATGTGTAAAAGTATTAATTTTACTAAGTGTAATTGGGCACCCTGGTAAGATCCTTAAAATACCTGGTTTCAGGTGTTCTGGTGGCTGCAAATCTACTTTACTGTCTGGATGGAGGTGGCAGAGTGGTTAAGGTATGCCAGCCTTTCCCAGGTGTGTGTGTGTGTGTGTGTGTGTGTGTGTGTGTGTGTGTGTGTGTGTGTGTGTGTGTGTGTGTGTGTGTGAAAATCAAATCGCAAAGAGAGTGTGTGTGACAGTTACCTTGAACAGGGGCATTGAGAGCACTGATTTCACAGAGGGGTGGTTGAGGACTTCGCTTAGAACACTCAGCTATGGACTCAGCTCTGTAGTGGTCAATGGGGAGTCTTATTTGGGGCCTAGAGAGAAAGCCCAGCCCCAGCACTGGAGTGTGCATACCCTGTGTCCTCTTAAGAGAAATTGTACTTGGTGCAGAGAACTGCATTGGAAAATAGTGTGTGTGTGTATTTTTCTTACAGTGAATTCTCCCTGTCAGTGTCAGTTTTGAGGATTGAGGCTCTTTGAACTTTTGTAGCTTATAATCACTAGTGACTATAGGTGTGTGTATTCTCAGCAGTCACAAGGTAAACATACAGAGTTTCATTTTTCGCAACAGTTTTATTTATTTATTTTTTTAGTTTAGTTTAGTTAGGGAAAGCAGGCAAAGATGTCAGCAAAGGGTTATGGTAAGCTGACAGTGAACCAGTTGGCTAAGGTATGCATATCCAAAGGACTGGTGCATGCCAACCTGACTAAAGAAAAATTGTCAGCCTTAGTCAGAGCTGCAGCACAGACAATCAGTCAGGAAGACAACCCAGTCTGATGATGGGGATGTGCAGCCCTCAGAAACAGGGACAGTTCACCTTTTCCTCAGAGGGCTTAAAAACCCATCTGGGGTTAGAGACTTGAACTAGAGGCATTAAATATAGAATTACAATTGACAGAGAGAATGCAGTGTTTGGAGGCTGAAGAAAATAAGAAGCAGTGTCAACAAGAGAGGGGCATGCTGACTCTTGGACAGGAACATGGAGGTAATGGGGAAGGGAATAACTAAATCCCAGAAGCACAAATGTAGGTAAATTTCTTCCACAGTATACAGAAGGTGATAATTTTGATAGTTTTATTTATATATATATATATATATATATATATATATATATATATATATATATATATATATATATATATATATATATATATAAATATATATATATATATATATATATATATATATATAAATATATATATAAAAGAGTATGTAAACAGTATGATGTTGACCTAAGGCTTTGGGTATAGTTCTTGACCCACTTACTCCATGGTAAAGCTGTAACTACTGTTTCTAAATTGTCTGATACTGATTGTTTAAATTATGACAAGGTTAAACAATGTTTATTGGAATGTTTTAAGTTAACAGCTAGAATTTACAGAAAAAATTCATGAGCATAAACGTAGGTCAGATGAACGTGTATGTGATTATATTGCTGAGCTAACCGCCTATATTCATATGTACTCATGAGTGGTTGTCAGGTCACCACTTTTGAAAGGCTGGCAGACCTTTTGGTGAGGGAAGAAGCCCTTAGCACTTTGTCTGAAGACATGAGAATCTGATTGGCAGACTGGGAGTATAACTCTGCAATGAGCTGGGGAGAAAAGGGGATCTCTACTTGGCAAGCAGGGCGCTACTGCACAAGAAGGGGATACCCAGTGCTGCACATGGATATAAGAGAACCCATGGTGGGCAGCCTAAACCACCCCAACAGAGTCTACCAGTAAAAGGGGAAGCCATTAATTCAGGTACATGGCCATGATCAGGGTTTAGACATTTTAAATGTAACCAGAGAGGTCATCTAGCAGTACAAATGTCCACTGAAGCTTGGTGGGGAGCAAAAGGTGAGGGACTCAGCAAGTGGGAATAATAACATGCCTGTAGTAAGTTGTCTGGAGACAACAGTGGTACCAAACTATCACTGGAATTTATATCCTACCTTAGTAGATGGAAAACAGGCCACTGCCAAGAGAGATGCAGCCTCTAACATAGCTATTGTGAATCTTGCAGTGGTTAAAGATGAGCAGTATTTGCTTGGGCAGTCCACTCCAGTCACAGCTTTAGGAGGGACCACATGACTGGGAGGGTGGAAAAGGAAGGAAGGAAGCAAGTAGGTGTGTTTGAGGATATCCCTGCAGATGTCTTGATAGGGAATGATTTTGATAATGCACTACCTTGTGAGCCTGTAGTTGCATGCATTCAGGCTCGGAGACAGGCATGTAGGTCTGGTAGCCTGTTGGAGACCCAGGCAGACTCTACACCTTGAAGCCAGGGCTGGTGATGTGGGTATTTCAGGGAGGGAGCTACCTGCAGCAGTGAGCCTGAAGGTGAGCCACTGCTGTGGATAGATACTGATGGTCCCTTGGACAGGGTGACTGCAAGGGCAGAGGTGAGTGGTAGTACCCAGGCTGACAGTGAGGCACAAATGTCAGAAGATACCAGACGTCCTGTGGAAGGGGGGCTGGGAAGGGTCACAAAGGTAGAGTTGAAACGGGCTCAGCTCTTGGACCCTACATTAGGAGGGTTGAGGGAGGTAGCTAAGGAGTCACCTGATTCTCTAGGAAAAGTGGAGTCCATATAGTGGAACAAAGGGTTACTGTATAGTGAGTGGATCTCTGAGGGAGGGCTAGAGGGTGAATTAATACAGCATTTGCTAGTGCCCTGAGCCTACTATCTGACACTTCAAACCATAGCCCATGACATTACTTTTTCAGGTCATATGGGCATAACATGTACCAACATACATATTACACAGAACATTTATTGGCCTGGGATTGCAAGGGATGTAACAGGGTACTGCAGAACTTGTGAGCAATGCAAAAAGTAGGCAAGGCAGGAGACAAGGTCTAAGCTCCTTTGATGCCTTTGCCTGTGATTGAACAGCCATTTCAGAGGGTAGCTATGGATATTGTCGGGCCTCTGAGTACCATAAGTTCCACAGGTAAGAAATATATATTAGTGGTACTAGATTATGCTAGTATATACCCTGAGACGGTGGCTCTGTCCTCTATAGAGGAAGAAGAGGTGGCAAATGCTTTGTTAGATATTTTCAGCAAGGTAGGTTTCCCTGAGAGAAATACTACCTGATAGAGGTGCCAATTTCATGTCAGACCTGGTGGCTTGTCTGTGGGAGCACCATGGGGTGAAGCACCTAAAGACCACCCCCTACCATCATCAGACTAATGGTCTTGTGGAGAGGTTAAACTCTACACTGAAGACCATGTTAAGGTTATTTGCAGACCTGCTTAAGAGAGAGTGAGACAGGTATTTGCTCTTTCTGTTGTTTGCATAAAGAGAGGTCCCCCAGGAGTGCACAGGTTTTTCACCCTTTGAGTTGCTGTATGGGCATAGAGTGGGGGGATGTTTGGATTTGATTTGTGATGAGTGGGAGGGTAGGTGTGAATCCGACAAGGAGCCTGTTGTGGCATATGTCCTAAACCTCAGGACAAGGCTTAGGGAGCTCATGGGCTTGGCCCAGGAGAACCTGGCAGGAGGCCAATAGCCGAAGAAGCTCTGGTATGACAGGAATGCTCGAGCCTGAGAGTGTGCTTTGGGAGAGCAGGTTATGATGCTCATTCCTGTCAGACACAATAAGCTGCAGACAGCTTGGGAAGGACCCTTCAAAGTGGTAAGGAAGGTCAGTGATGTTATCTACATGGTAAAACTGCTAGGCAGGAGGTAGGGGCATAAACTGTACCCCATGTTAACATGATAAAGCCATACCATGATAGGGAGGTCCTTGTGCTGAGTATTTGCAGTGGGTGTCAGGAGGCATCTGAGGGGGATCTCGTGACTGATCTCAGTGAGGGTTGGACTGACACCTCAGTGGAAAGGGTAGCAATGTCCCAGCGGCTGCCCTGTACCCATCTTCGAGAAATCCAAGCAGTGTTACAGGAGTTTGTGGACATGTTCACTGGGAAACCTAGCTGCACCCACCTGGTGCAGCACCATATGGATTCAGGACCACAAAGACCTATAAAATAGGCCCCTTATAGGGTGCCTGAGCAAGTCAGACAGACTCAGAGGGAGGGGATACATGAAATATTGCAACTGGGAGTAATCAAGATGTCCAGCAGTCCCTGAGTCTCCTCAGTGGTGCTGGTACCAAAGAAGGATGGCAGCACCAGGTTCTGTGTGGACTATAGAAAACTAAACAGTCACACAGCATCAGATGCTTACTCCATGCCTAGTACCGGTGAAGCCTTAGACTAGGTGGGTGGGGCTATGTATCTGGCCACTATTGATCTGACTGACCAAGGGCTACTGGCAGGTGCCCTTGACTCCCACTGCTAGAGAGAGGTCAGCTTTTGTGACTCCTTTCAGTTTATATGAGTTCACAAAGATGCCATTTGGGATGAAAACTGCCCCAGTGACCTTCCAGAGGCTGGTAGATCGTATCCTAGCAGGAGATTATGCCCTTGTTTACATGAACGATATTGCCATCCACATCCAATGCTGGCAACAGCATCTTTAGCATGTCAGGGAGGTCATGGGCAGACTGCAAAGGGCAGGGTTGACCATTTAGCCCAGTAAGTGTCAGGTGGGTATGACAGAGGTCTCGTACCTGGGACATAGAGTGGGGAGTGGTAAGATCAGGCTAGAACCTCCAAAGTCGAAGGTATTCAGGTGTAGCCGCCTACCCCTGTTACCAAAAATGCAGGTGAAGGCATTCTTTGGGACAGTGGGGTACTATAGAAAATTTGTTCCCAATTATAGTACACTAGCTGTTCCCGTCACAGACCCAATGAGGAAAAATAGGCCAGTTAAGGTTGTGTGGACCCCTGCCTGTGAGAAGGCATTCCAAAAGCTTAAAGGGGCTTTGGGAGGACCCCCTGTGCTTGCCAGTCCAGATTACTGCAAAACTATTAAAACTGAGACAGTGATGATAAGATGAAATGTATTAAAAGTGCCAGAGATTTACACTTACTTTATTACAAAACAGTAAAAAAAGAGCAGAAAGTGCTCAATCCGTGTGTTTTAACTGTGGAATAATAAAACTACTTCTTTTGGAGTCCGTGGTACAAGCAGTGTTAGATTTATTTATTAGTGACACTTACTTTATTAACCATAGCATATGGTTCCACCAGTGGTGCTCTGCAGTTTCTTCCTATTTGTGTCTGTTTTAAGTGATAACGTTTAAAATAAAATCTTTGCAAAGGATGTTACAAACTTTAATTTTCCTTATATGACATCACTGTAAAGTTAATTGAACTTTACTGTCGCAGATGTCAACAAAGTGTGCGAGTGCAGGTGCATCCATAGAAGTCAATGAATGTACCAGAGACCATGCAAGGACACATTCATTAAAGTCTATGGCTGCATCCCCACTCTAGCTCTTGAATTATGGCAGTGAGGGATATTGTAGAATTATGAGGGTAGATCCTTTATAAACAGTTTACAAAATTTTTTCTTAAGAAACCAGCCACATAATTTTGTGAAGGTGGGGTGGAAAATACATCACATTACTTAAGTTACAAAGAGCTGCAAAGTATATCAAAACTGCGATGGAGCACTTAAGTGATACTACACTGCCAAACTGAAATTATGGTATGTCAGTATTATTTCTAGTACAGCTTTGAGAAATGCCATACACAGAAAATGAAAATGAAATCTACGGATTTACTGACACATCTGGATTACCGACATTGTGCATATCTTTGGTTTTATTTCCAGTAATGATTTCCATTCAAAATAAGCTATACCAGTAAAACACTGGAAGGGTAAAAGTACACAAAGTGACTTGACTAACACCTCACATTGCACAACTCATAAAATACAGGGACCAAGTTTAGGCAGACTGTAAAAAGGATCCCAATAAAAGCAATGATGATAATAATGCAAGCTCTAAATCCTCGGGGGGGGGGGGGGCACAAAAAGAGTTCATTAATAACAAAGCAGACAGCAGCTATTGTAGCTGTAAACAGCACTGTTACATCAGCCAAAACAAATCTGAATAATATCAAAATTCTGGTAAACAGTAAACCATATACAATACTAATAAATACAAAAGTAATTACTCCATGATATAGTATAAAAACAATCCCATGGTACACTTCTCCCTCCTCCAGCAGAGCCACTATATTCCTGCCGGGACTGTCGATATTTCTACTTTAACAAATAACAAAAATACAAATCAAAGACAATCTCAGCAACATTTTTGAATGCAGTATTTATTTCCATATACATTATATACTATCTCTTTCTCAAACCTGATAGACAATTCCAAGTGCCTTACCAGCACTCCAACAGAGCCACTAGCACATATGTACAATGTCTCTCTCTTACAATGAAAAACATTCAAAATTTCTCTAAGCTTGTCACTGTAGTAGCTCTTTGCAAGGTATACAGTTTAAAATCAGCTGAATAGTCCTGCAATTTTGCCAACCCGGAACCACTGACCAAAGCACTCCGAATCAAATCATATACTTTATTATTCAATATGACATCCTTCTGGAAAGGCAGCATGGCGTCAGACCAAATACAGTATCACCACTGCTGTCCTCTCTCTTACTAATGAGATTTTTACGTATACAGAGAGGGGGGAAATGACAGGTGCAATATTTACTGACCTTAAAAGAGCCTTTGCATGCACTGGCCATAATATCTTATTGGCAAAACTCAAAGAATGGAAATTCTCCTTTAAAGTCTGTTCATGGTTCAAATGCTTTCTTGTCAGCAGAACCTTCACCATATCAGTCCACAACCCACAAACAGCCTCCACTTTCAGTAACACTGGTGTATGATAAGGTTTGGAAAGTGGGTCCGTTCTTCTTATCTCTGTTTATCAATGGTCACCTTTGGGATCTTTGTTCACTTAATTGTATCCTTTATGCTGATGATATATTCATCTTCAGATCTTCCAGTACTCAAAATCAAATGAAATGTTCACTACAAAATGATTTAAAACTTCTGTGGAACTGACTGCATAACAATTAAGAAATCTAAATGACTTTCAGCAGAAGGAAGGGTCACCTTCTTTCTCAGTTCCTTAACATACAAACTGTTAAATGACCATTACTGCCTGCTCCTAACAGTCTTCCGTATTTTACATATACCCTCATGAATGTTGATGCCAATCTTCTAGGCTGCCCACCCTATACTCTTGACATAGCAAGTACATCTTTTCCAAAACTAGCAGCATGAAACTATAATAAAATATCTCAGGCATCCACTAGCTTAGGTAACTTTCATAAATCCCTTAAAAACACACCACAGAGTTATCAGCATCACTGCTTTAACATCAAAGGTTAGATACTCCACCATTACCACCCTGTATGGCTCCACTTGAACTATGAAAACTTATGCTTAGATACAAATATTTTCTATAAACATTTGTACATACTATAAACAACTCTAATGGGATCACCCCCCAGTGTTATAGCCTTCTCCTGTAATATCTCCACTTGCGTAAAATCCAAGCCTCCTCTTTACCCCCATATTAATCTACTAATGTGTTACTCGCTAACACATGCAATATTGTACTTTTGTGCTATGCTAACTGTGTATCTCACTGCTGTAAAATGCAAGATCCCTTTTGTCAGTCCCAGTACATTTACTGCACCATAAATATGGTTCTCTTTGAAGATCTGTCATCATCATTTTTATCATCAGACAGCTTTTTCCCATTTTCTATATGGAGTCCTGGTGGTATGTCAACTATTGCCATCACTCTCGATTCAATGACACTTTTTTGCCTTCTTCGGCAGTCATATTTGACTGTCACATGTCTTCTGTCACACAAGCTAGCCATCTCTTTGCTGGATGCCCTCATTTCCACTCCTATCTTCTTATCATTCCCAAATCATCTTCAATAGATTGTCTTCTGCCTTCTTGCACATGTGCTCAAACCACTGTAATCTGTCCTCTTTGACCATCTCTCCAACTGAAGCTACTTGGGCTTCTGCTCTGATAACCTCATTTCTTTGTCTGTCTCACAGTGTGGATCCTGCATAATGTGGGGCATCCTTAGACACTTCACCTCTAACTTTCTCATATGGTCTGCCTTCAGTGCCCAGGTTTCTGTACCATGCAGAAGTACTGATTGGGCTACTGTTTTGTACACCTTACTTTTCAGCTTCTTTGGCATTCTTTTTTTGCTCACTACCCTTGAAACTCTTTACCAGCTGGCTGCAGTCCTAGCCCCCTTTGAGTTTAACTTTGGCAAATTCATTCAGATTTTCCTTCTCCTCAACCACCCCTACCAGACACTTGAAGCTGTTAACCTGTTCCACTATTTCCCTTCCATCTCATTTCCCATTTTCTTGTGATGTCTCCCATTTGCTGCCATTACATCTGTCTTAACTGTATTCATTTTTATTCTGTGTACTTTCATTATGCACTCCATTCCCCTGTCATTTACTGATGTTCTTGTTCTGAGTCTGTCTTTAATGCAAAAAAAAACTGTATACTGTGTTTACCATTGTCATTTTACTTATTATGATTGTTTAATTTTTTATATGCTTTTGGAGCTTTTCTCCTCAGGTCTCCACTGAAAAGTCGGACTAACCCCGTCAACAAATGTCAAATAAATAAATAATAATGCAACATCTTCCACATAGAGCAACTTTATTGATATGTCCCCTCTGACCTGTTTGCTAATATACTCCATCAGAGCTTAATCCTGATACACATCTGCTCTCACTGGGAAACCCGTCTGTGAATCTGAACACTGTTTGTACTTGTGCTACTGGATCCTTGTGCATTGCCTGCACTAGTTCACTCTTTTCTCAGCTCTAACTCCTTCTCAGCTGTCTGTCTTACTACAACCATTAGGTCTGTTGTGCTGGATCCAGCTCTAAATCTGAACTGCTCACCTCACATCTTACTTTCTGTTAATCTCTCAAACTTTTATGCAGTATGAAGTTTAATAAAAACTGGGTCCATGTAATTAACAAGGAAGTTCCAGGGAGTAGATTGAGCCTGAAATACTGGTCAAAGTGCCAAACATGTCATTTGTTTTTGTGCTGTTACCCACAACTCCATTCCTGGGTGAGTTTGAGGTGGAAACATCCAGCATGTTTTGAAAGGTGGGAAAAACTCCAAAGAGACACATGGAAAACATATAGACTCTACACAGGCATTAGCTAGAGGTCATGCTTGAACTTTGTACCTTGTGCATAGGGGGCAAAGATCTTAACCATTATGGCAGTTTGTGTCTTTTTGATGATATGTATACTTCCTTTAATGCATAATTGCTTTGTATGTCATTGTTTGTACCATAATTTTCATAAACACTGTATGCCATCTGGCTATTTAAGTAGCCCACAAAGTTCTTTGCCTTAATGTAATTCCCTTTGCATAGAAATAATAAATCATCTATGCATGTTGCATAGGAGACCACTGAATTGACCATTGCTATACCGCAAATGCATTTTGATTTATTAAGTACAATGCTATGTTACTCAAGGGACTAAATGCAGATTTGCCTTGGCAATATTTATTCAAGTGACACTGTTGTAGAAGTGGAAACTATATGTGCTTTATGAATTGTTTATTTATAAATCAGATAGTAAAGCTATTTCTGATGCTATCAATCTGAAGGCTATGAAATTTGTGAAAGATCCTGTTCTGAATGTTAAAAAGAAGTGCATTGTGTCTTTACCAATTAGTATGTATAAATAAGGCAAGTAAATTGATGCAAGTGTACCTACTTGTTACATATTGATTGGATGGTTTCTTGGTCTTCCCCAAGAGAAAATCATAGTTTAAGTGCCAATAATATAGAATAAATAAATTAAAAAAACACAAGTTAGTAAAGCTTGTATTTTATTATTTTTGTCAGTAAAATGTATTAAATGAAATCTGCTTGACCTTATGTATTTAAGAAAACATGAAATCCTTTTAAAAACATATCACTGTAGTCTGACTAATTGTTGATACTACTATCAAGAGACAGATAACATGCTATGTACTTTGGCCAGTGTAGTTCAGTCTCAGTTTATTTCCAGAAACTTCCTTGCTGACTAGATGGACCTAACTAGTATTTTTTCCTTTTTCTTTCTTTCTTCTCACTCTTTCTGTCTCTCCTTTTTTTAATCTGTGTTCTTGTATTATTTTTTTCTAATGTGAAATATAATTTAAGTATGGGGGTTGATGGTTCCATGGTAAGCCAGTAAGGTCATCTTTGAACCAGAACATTTCTTCTGTCCAATAGTACATAACTTGTTTAGTAATTCTGTTTGTATTTTTTACACCGGAAGTGGAAGCACATAGAGAAAACTCTTATTCATAAGAGAGGGGATAGGAACATTGCACATGATTATTATTTCATTATTATAACTATATTATTGGAAAATACTTGGAAAGATTACTTATAAATTCTATCTTGTTTCATTCTCTGATTTGGAAAATCTCAACTCACTTCAGCAAGGCTGTATCAAACACAGACCTAGCTTAATGAGTTTATAGACCTCTGAGATTGTATGGGTGAGGTAGTTGATGATGACCTACTAATCACTGTGCTATAAACGTTATCAAAGACCTTCTGATGTATTAGCTGTAATACTTTGTTATGTAAAGTAAAGGCTTTGCCTAATAACTATTTTGTAACCACCTGAGTAATTAATTAGTTATCTTTTCAAATGCTTGGGGTTTCATTTAAAGACCTTATTCAATATGAAAATCCCTGTTTTCTGGAATTCTGCAAAGTTGTATGTTGAGTCCACTCCTGTTTAGCATCTGCCTATCTAGTATTGAATGGCCGGGTAAGAAAATTTGCTGACACCTGTATGATGAGTGCTATAATCTCTAATGAGAGGAATTTTGTGAGCATTCAAAATTCATTAGAGGAGTAATCTATTTAGTGTTGTGTTGTAATGTTATGATTAGTATAGAATAAACAGCTGTAGCGTGCTTTAGAGTGAAATGGCACTATTCTTTATTTTTCTTTGCCAATTTCAAACAAAATTTTGTGAGCCTATATAAAAGTTTAGGGACAGCTGTTGTTATAAATTTTGATTTCAATGATAATGTGGTATTGGTAGTCAGAAAACATATGGAGTGATTCACACCATTAGTAGTCACAGAAAGCAACTATTCTCTGGGCTAGTAATCAAGGAGTCTGAATCCTCACCACTGACACTGGAGAGGGATGGTCACTTGGAGCAAAAATGGATACACCCAGTATTTCCAGATGCAGCTCTCTGCATCAAGCAGAATTTCCCTTAAGAGCACACAGGGAACACACTCAGTCCGGAGTCTGGGTTTCTCTCTCTCTGTCTCTCCCCAGGTCTTCAATAAGGCTCCCCACTGGCACAGCTGCAGAGTTAAGTCATCAGCCAAGTGTCCAAGCCATGTCATTCATCAGTCTTTCTATGAAATCACTGCCTCATGTCCCTGCTGCAAATAGCTGACACACACACACACACACACACACACACACACACACACACACACACACACACACACACACACACACACACTTGGGAAAGGCTGGCACAGGTCTATTAGCTATGCCCCCTTCTGCCCAGACTATAAGGTAATTACTGCAACCAGAAACTCCCAAGTCAACTACGCTTAAGGCTTTTACAAGGGTACCCAGTTATACTGAGTGAAATTAATATTAATACAAATGGTAGTTTGACCAATGCAGTAAGACTTTCAGGAGTGAGCACAGAGTCACCAAACCGATATGAGTACTCTCAAATGTTAAAATATTTTCTAAAGGACCAGCCACAATAAAAAGTTCAAATATATTTAATAATAAATAATAAAAACATGAAATATAAATATCCATTTGCAATAAACACCAGAGTTTCAATCACAGAGCATATTAAAATAACACAGATAAATAGATTCACACAGTTACAGAAAAACAGCAATTAACTAATCTCACTATATTTTCCTGACTGATTAAAAGAACTGCTATTCCCTGGTCACTTACTATAGCAGGCAATATGATGTGGGTGAGTGGTCTTCCTCCTTTGTCAGGTTTCCAAACAGACTGCTGAGTCTGAGAGTCCATAATATCTGAGTATTATTTCTGGGATAGCTTAGAAAATGACATCACATCTGGTGATCTGACTTCTGGTTTCCACGCTATCCCCTTTGGCTAGAAGCTGCCAGGATTTAGCACCTATGTGTCAGTAATACACACCTAGAGAGCCTTGCTAAGATCTGCTGCATCTCCCGAAAGTCATAAAATACTTCCAATCTTCCTACAGGAGCTAATAAAACATACTTCTTACAGACATGGCATCTCTGGCTTCATTCAAAACTGTGAAATAACATCTTTATGGCCTAGGCCCAGTAATTTAATTTCTTACTATTTTTAAAGTTTGAGATGAACCTCTTCTCTTCCACTATCCTCTGTGAAAACATATACATTTAAACTGTTACAATAATGCATATATATTTATTTTTCTGTCCAGCAGGGCACACGGTTGATACATTTTTATCACAAGCAACTTTACAAAAACATTTTTAAACACAAGCATCCGTAGAAATAAGTTCAATATACAAATGACATATAATTATTTACATAATTCCAGCTATCTGTGCTGCCATGTGTTACACATCCACTGCCCTACTTCTCCTGACAATACCTCACATCATCACATAAGCAAACAGGCAATCAGCAAAAGTCAGTTCAGAGTGCATGTTAGGAACTTCTGTATTAAAATTATAAAACAATAAAGCTCACGGTCCACAAGCTTTTACATCACAAAAATGTTTGCATGCATGCTTACGCTCCTTATTTATTAATCAGTCACTTTGCACTACTGTTATATATAACATAGCTGGCCAAATCAGAGTAGCTGTTATAGAACTGCTTCAGTCCTTTCAGCACTAGATGGCAGTGGGAAACGGTCTACCCTGAATATAAACAGTATCTTAACTGTACAACTAGGGTTCAGAAGGATTATTGTTGTAATATACTGCTACAGGGGTCTATATCATTATTTTGAGCATTCAGTTACCCAAATCCCTAAAAGCCGACACCAAAATATCGAATCGCAAATTAACCAAACGTTAAAAACTGTGAAATTCACAATATCGCATTTCCATAGTTGGCCACATTATGTTTAGTGAGGTAAAACGTCAGTAGGATATTCCCTTATCCTGTACAGGAAACTAACTTACATGTGCAATAGATACTGACCTTAGGGTTAGAAGTGGGGTTAAGTTAAGTGCATATATAGTAATTGTACATATGGGTGAAGTGTAGATTATTTATTTTGTTTGGGTAGGCAGTACGAAGCAGGAGGTGGAGTTGGCCAACTATGGAAATTTGATATTTTGAATTTTGCGCTTTTTCACGTTTGGTGTACTTGCGGTTTGATATTTTGGTCTCGGCCTTTAGGGATTCGAGTATCTGAACGTTCGGAATAATGATATAGACCCGCTGCTAGGTTATGAACAGCAGAGGTGAATCCTCAGGTGTTATAATTATGTATACTGCCTTTAGCGACATGAGAAGTGACAAAAGAGTTGGATTTTATCTAATTACAGTGCTATCAGGGGCTGACTAAAAGGGGAGAAAATAGAGGGATTTTAATAATTTATACCATTGCAGGGAACTTGACATAAAGAGAGTTGGGGGGGGGGGTTCTACTCCAGACATAAACACTATCTTGAAATTTTAGCAATGAAGAAAGACCACACATGTACACAAGAAATTATCATAATCTCTGAATGACCAGTGGTGAAGGGTGTATGGAGTACATTTACAGCACAGGGAGAATTGGAAGGTGTTCATGTGATTTTAGTGAAACACTCCCTGACTATGCCTTGTTTACCAACCCAACTGATAGACCCAGCTGGAATGCACAGAAGTAGTATGTACTGTAACACTCAGGAAGATTTAAATTATTCATCATTTAATCATCACATGTAACATAGATGTGCCTTTTGCAGTTCCAGGCTATATGATGTTAGCAGTCCTACAAAGGAAAGAGAATTTTTCATGAATTCTGTGCCTTAAGCCATCATTATGAAATCAGTTTCAAAACATTTCCACTGTCTTCTTATTTGTACTAAAATCATGACTGAGCTGTAAGGTCACTTAAACCTACCAAAGTGCATACAAAAGCTGCAATATAAAGGTTTCAGGTGATCAGGTTTCTCTTATTTATAGACTGTAGTATACCAGGATGAAATTAAAGGCTATCCAACTGCAGCAGGACATTGAGAAGATATAAGGTCAAGAGCTGGCAGGGAGAACACATTTTCCATGGTAATCTGCAACAGTGGCTTTACAAATCAGCAAACTCAGCAAACACTATAACTGTGATGTGACTTGTACCTGCAGAGAGACAAAAGACATAGCAAATGTAATAACAAATGTGTATTCTTATGTGGTACTACATTTCTGAAAATTCTTCCTTTTCCAAGACCACTCTTGACAATTTAATCTTAAAATTAAACTTAAATTTCCACCTGAATTTGTACTGCTGAAATAATCTACTGTTTTTCTGTCAGCTAAGGCAGTAAAGAATACAAAATGTAATTATTTTTTCTGTAAGCATATTTGAATATACTCTATATGATTACATTTTTATGGAAAAACAGAGCTGTGAATTCCTTTTTCACAGCATATTTACAAATATGTTTCAATTCTTTTTATTAAAAAAGAATTTTCTTGCAGACCATCACTGCAGGTGGGGCAACTGCATTCTCTGTCTAGGCAAAGGACAGTTTGACTTTTTTATCTAACTGGTAACAGTCCAGAGTATAACCACCGACCTAAACTTTTGGACATTGGTTTTATACTTTGGTATAATAAGTACAGTTTTGTCATGCATTTTTGTGACACTTCCTGTATTTATTTTGCATTCCAAATTGCAACACTTCAATGCTACACACATTTTCTTAGCTTATGATATTTTTGGTAGGAGATCTAGAGTCCTCTGAGACTCTCTTCCACTATTTTAAGACTTCTAGGGCTAAAAAGACAGTATCTTGTCCAGCTTCTTCATTACATGTTATAGGCTGGTTTACTTACATACCAGTATGAAAGACAGTATTGGGGATTTTAATGTTTTTTTTTTTTTTTAGCAGCATAGTTTTTACTCTTTAATCCTTGCATTCATTGCCATCCATGTCTTTTGTCCTGGAAGTTGCTGTCTAGCAAGCTTCAAAGTCAGTTCTGTCAGTAGGCACCAGCTGAACCCCCCTTGTGGACCAGGAAGTAATGTTGAATAATGCTGTACTTTAGGTATCAGCAAAGATACAAGAGGAACCAGAACAAGTGAATGGTGTACTAAGACATTATCCTTTTTAAGTTTCCTTAAGAATTGTGCAGTGACATTGAGACTATACACGTTAAATTTGCTTTCTGGACCATATATTTTTCATTGAGCATAAGATGTATTTCTGGGTTCTTCCCTCGGGCTGTCATGTCCTATCCTTCAAAATTCATGCACTTTTTTACCAGCGCTACTATTTCCCCTTTCCATTTTATTAATCTGCAGGAAAAAAAGTTATACAGGATTGTCTATTTCTCTTATTTTGCCAGTGAAGTGTAAGTGAGGGATAAGACTGTAGATTCCCATTGGTGCTGCAGTAAATCCATAACTATACGAAGTCCTGAAGTCAGGCTGTTTTTAAAATTTCTCCAAATGTTTAGAGTTTCTAATACCTTGACAGGAGTGGGGCCCATGCCTATGTGACAGTGGGCATCTGAAGTTCATGAAATAAATATTGTTTCAGTCTTTGAATTTTGCCAAGAGTGCTCTTTTCAGCACCCACAATGTACCTAAAATTGGCTCCTCCAATATTTCATATTGAATTATGTGTTAGTAACTGTGATGACCCCTCACTGCGCAAGTAATCATGGAACCTGAATCCTCATCACTGACACTGGAGAGGGACGTTTACTGGGAATACAGATTGATACACACAGTATTTCTAGATGTAGCTCTCTGTGTCAAGCACAATTTCCCTTACGAGCACACAGGAAACGCACTCAATCCGGGGTCTGGATCTCTCTATCTGTCTCCCTCCATGTCCCCAATAATAGATCGTAGTTCCCAAGTCAAGTCCACCAGCACCCTCTCTGTGAACCCAGTGCTTCATGTCCCTGCTCCAAGTAGCTGACAGACAGACAGACACACACACACACACACACACACACACACACACACACACACACACACACACACACACACTGTGAGATTTGACTTGTCACATATGCACACAGACCTGGGAAAGGCTGGCACAGATTTACCTGCTCTGCCCCCTTCTGCCAAGAGTATAAGGCAGTTATCGCTGCAAACAGACACTCCACAATCAGCTACTCTAAAGCCCTTACAAAGGGTGTCCAATTATACTGTGTAATATTAATACTAATACAAATGGTAGTAGTTGACCAAGACAGCGAGGCCTTCTGGAGTGGCCCACACAGTGTCACAAAATAAATGTAAGCACACTCAAAGGTTACATACATTCTACAAGAACCAGCCACAATAAAAGTTTTAAATATATTTAATAATAAATAATAAAAGTTCAAATCACAGGAAATTTTAAAAATAATATTGATGGACAGACTCAGACAAATAAAGAAAAGTAATATCTAAACTAAGCTTCACTATATTTTCCTGACTGAATCTAGGAGAATTATCATTCCCTACTTACATGATAGAGTGAGGCAGGTGATGTGGTGAATGGTCCTTCTTGTTGTCAGGGCCAAGACAGAATACTCAATGCTCAGTGGTTACTCCCTGTAATGTCTAAAACATAATTTCTAAGATGGCTGGCAAAATTACCTCTCTTGGTCACCTGACTCTAGGGTCTCACAGTATCCCCCTTTGAAGCTGTGACAGGAATTTAGCATAGATGGCTACAATACACATCTAAATGTTTATGGCAGTGCCTGAGGCTTCCCCTCCTTTTACTGAGCTAATGAACAAAGGCTTCTTCCAGACCTACCATCTCCAGTCCTATTCAGCACAGTGGGGTGCTCTGTTTATGGATTAACAGCTAATTTAATTTCAAGGATTTTCCAAAACTAACTGTACTGAGATTAACCGCTTCTCTTCCAGTGTCCACAGGACCCACTGTTGATAACTTCTTTAATAATAGCAACTTTACAAATGCATTTTGTTTTTGATTTTCAAATGCCATACAGTTCTCATACATTTGTAACATAAGCATCTGTACAAATCAGTTTGATATTCAAATGCCATACAGTTCTAACACAAGCATCTTGTACACATTAGTTTGATATTCAAAGGATATCATCATTTACAAAACTCCACCTAGTTATGCTGGCACTAGCCCATATCATCACAGCAATACATTTAAGTATGTTTGGAATTTATTACCCCTTTTACTGCTACTGCTGTTGGAACTATTTGTGTATTTTTATTCTACAGTTCTGTTGTTTCTGCTTGCATATCATGGTGTTTTATACCTTTATATTTCTCAAAACTCAGGACACTATAATCACTAGTTGTAGCTATTTCAGTTATTAATGCCACTTCTGTCCTTCTTTTCTTCAGTTACACTATCTAGTTTTCTTGGTTCTACTTTCTTGACTGTTGTTTTTGAATGATCCCATATGAACGGTGCTTCATTTTCAGTAATTCTTTGTCGTTCAAGAATCCTCCGCTTCTCAGCTACCTGTATGTCGTAATATTTGCACAAATTCTCGTGTAACAGAATTGCCACATAATTGTGTCTTTCAGTGTACAGATTCTCAGCCGAGAGTAAATCACAACCAGCAGTAAAATGCACAACTGTTTCTAGTACTGCACTATAGAACCTACATTTGTCTGTATCTATCTTTTTCTATAGACTTTGTAAACCAGTAGGTACATAGTTTACTGCCTTAAGTTAACATTATTAACCTTTGATGTTTTGGTTTAAGTTCACCCATTTTTTTTTTCACAAAACAAATGTTGATCAAGATGCATTTGCAATATCTGTACCATTCGCTCCCTGTTATACCTAATTGCATACATACATTAGCTTTATGGGGGCAACTAATATTACAACAGATTTTGGGCAAAAATGCTTGTGTGACTGTAGGTGTGATAATGAGAATTCATAAAATCCAGATGAAAAAATAAGAAAAGGTTTCATTTTTCTTCTAGACCGAGTGATAAAAAAGTAGTTTGCAGTCAGACTGTGCAGTCAGAAACACGCAGAAGCAAACTGTGGCATAGAGTGGTGAGAATATGTGTGAAGGAATTCAGAGCTGATAACCTTCTGTGAATTTCTGAGCAATGGTGAAGTTAAGGCAGTACAGGAGCAGTCGGATGCAAGATGCAGAGCTTAGAACTCATAAAATAGTGTTTTTGTTCAGGTATGCATTATTAAAAAACTGTTTCAGCAAGGAAATAGTAGAACTATATTTGTGATTAGCACTTCAATGCATGCACAGAAGCATAAGTCACTGAGTACAGAAGCTATAATACAGAATACAAATGACTTTTATCTGAGAATGTATTCTGACCTGCTTGAAGGTCTTAGAATGTCTACAGGCTGAATAACAAATAAAGATATCCCCTGAAGCAGTTCTGCTGAATCTTGGTCCACAATGAATACCTGTTATGCTAAGGCTAAAAACTCAGCAAAAAATAAAGCTTACCTGGTCACGGTCAGTAATAGTCAAAACAGACAGAACCTACAGAACTAGATAATATGTCAGCAGTGCAAAGCAGGCCAGCATATGAAATTATATTGATCTATAGGATCTCAATAAATAGATCAATGGAGGCCATTATATTTTTCAATGTATATAAGAAAATGGTACAGCTAGGCTGCATGCCAGGTTGTTTTCAGTACTTGATGTAGAACATTTTCTCCTTGTCAAGTGGGATGAAGCTTTGTCTAGTTTCTGTACAATTAATATACCCTCAAGTATATATAGATTCTAAAATATCTCAGCTGGGCTGTCATCAGCACCAGAGGTGTATCAGCTCAGATCCTTTCAAGATTTTTAGCCATACTTTTAAAATATTATAGTTGACATACAAATATTGAATGTATTAATATTCCCTCAGATCTTTTATAGAAATTATATATGTTTTGTATAATGTTTCATCAAATTTATACTATCTCTTCTCCACAGTGTGATAAAATATGTATGAAGCAATATTTGTGGCAAATTTCATTTCCTTTGATAAATTAATAGCAGCAGTCAATATTTGGCAAGGCGTTAGAATGTCATTAAATCCATTTATCCATAAATTAATTAAAATTAAATAAGTCACCAGGTCCAGATGGCTTCTCTGCCTTTATTTTACAAAACACTTTCAATACATTTAAATAAGATGCGACACACAATATTTAATTGTATAATATTAAATAGGGTATGATATTTAAATTTAAACCAATACTTATTGTGAAGCATAAAAAAGATCCAAAAGATACAACAGATGTAACTAGCTACCACCCCATTTCAGTAATAAATTTGGACATGAAAATATTGTCTGGTATTTTTGCTAGCAGAATTAAGCTAGTACAGCATACTATTGTTTCTGAGTATCACTTTGGGTTTATTTATAACAGAGACAAAGAATAGATTAAATGATCACCTTTAATGCCCTACAATTTTTTAAGAAAGCTCCAACTGCTTAGCGCTTTCATTTGATTTCTCAAAGGCCTTTAAGAGAGTAAATTTCCCCTTTTTGTACTTAGTATTAGAAAAGTTTGGTTTCCCAATTTTAGTGATAAACTAAATAATAATAATATACAAAAACTCTTCCACATGTTTGTTTATAGATAAATCTCTCTATAAATCTGTGGACATTAAAATGGAATATGATAATGATGTTGTCTCTCACAATATCTTTTTAATCTATATATTAAAACCTCTTTTTCTTTCTCTAATCCATAACTCAGGATATAATATCCCATTTGTTTTGGTTATACTGTCCCCTTAACAGCATTTGCTGACAATGTCAACATACAGTTTTCTAACCCTAATACTGACCTTCAAAAATAATAAATACCACTCATTCATTTTCTTTAGTTTCTACTTATAAATCAAATATTGATTTTTATATTTGACCCAAAATATATGTTATTTGATTACCACCAAATGGAGAGGATTAAAATCAAAGAAAATTGTTCTAACCTTGGAATAACAATTGATCAAGATCAAAAGGTAACCTAAGATTTAATATTGAGAATGTTTGGTCCAGAGTTCAGAATGTTATCCAGAGATGGTCAATAATGCAGTTCTCCTTGTTTCCAAAATTGTGATTATTAGGATGCATACTTTTCCTAGAATTCTCTTCCATATCAGAGCAATACATCAATCCATTTCTCTGAAATTCTTAAAAACTGAGTCAGCCTTAAAAAAATTCTGAGTTATCCAAAATATGCCCGTATTAGCTATGAAAGACTAACCATACCAAAACAACAAGGAGGCATGGCATTATAGAATTTCAGACTTTGTTACCCTATAACTACTATATCCAGACTTTAGTCAGGTATCAGTATGAAACCCTGTGAAAATTCTTGGAAGTCATCATTACTTTTTTTAAAAATAGATCAAGTATCAAGAATATGAAAATACATAACCTCTTATCTTTCATAGACTTGAAATGGTTAGGAATGGAAGATTTCTTTCTTACACTTCAAATGACAGAGAATAAACCAGATTTCATGCTTAATAATCAAATGTTTGTATTAATTTCCTTAATTAAAAACTGAGACTATATGGGATTTTGTCTCTTGCTACACAGATTCTCCAGCACAAATGAGAGTGACTGAATGGTTACCAAAAGGATATTATTTATATGTAATAAATCTAATACTAACCTTAATTAAAATGAAACCTGATTTCCTACAACAATTATCATAGCAAATTCCTAAACTAATTATATTATTAAAAACTTTGCTTCAAAATAAAGCTTTATCTAAGGAATATAAATTAGATTTAAATTATAAATATACACATGAATACTTATTGTGACGTTTTGAGGTATTGCCAGCTGTACCAGGAGAAGTAAGACAATACATTTGTGTCATATGCCAGCATGGCTGGCTGAAGTTTTGTAAATAATCTTATGTCATTTGTCACTTTGATTTGTACAGATACTTGTATTAAAATGTATTTGTATAAGTTGCTTATTTTATAGATGCTGCAACAGAATTTTAACAGGCTCTATAGTTGTATTGTGCCCGAGTCAGGTAACTAGATGCGATAGCATTCTATAACCAGTTGAAGGACTGAACTCTGAAAGCAGCAGTTTGTTGTTTGTTTTTGTTTTTCTTTGGAATCTGATATAAAAGATCTATGTCAGTAGTTGTTCATTTAGTGCGTGTAGTATCTCATCTTGCCTTGTGAAAGTAAGCATCTCAGCAGTACATCTTACCTTGCGATACTAAGTGAGTTAACTAGTGACAGTTTCTCTTTAGTTCAGTTAGAAATAACATAGTAAGATTAGTTTAATATTATTTTCTTTTTTCTGCATCTGTGAGATTCTGTCCGACTATGTTTGTATTGCCTGCTACTGAAAACTGTTGTTTGTTGCAACTAAATATGAAGTATTCTTCTGTTTTTATTTTAGTATCCATTATTAAATATTTTTTATGGACTGCGGTGGTGGTGCTGCGGTAGCGTTGTCACCTCACAGTTAGACGTTGACTGTTTGATTCTCAGTTAGAGCGTCTTCTGTGTGTCGACATGCGTGAATGGGCGTTCCTTCATTGAAGGTTGTGCATTAGGCCCGGCAAGCCAGCACGTCAAAATCTACTGCCAATCATTAGCGGACCGGAGTTCCGCTGTGGCGACCCCTAACCGGGAAAAGCCGAAAGACACAAACAAACAATTGTTAAATATTTTTTATATCTTTTCATTGTGCCTGGTCTTTTAGAGAATACTCTTAACATCTTGAGAGTACTTGTGCTTATTTTAGTAACATTGTGGCCTCTCCTATAAGCCTTACTGCTTTGGTCACCCTCTACCATTTATATCAGTATTAAGCTGACACAGTATATATTATTAGTTACCCGTTATAAGAGCCTTAGAGTATCTGACTGGTGGCAACAGTCCACCTTATAGTCTGGAGAGAGGGGACACAGACAGAGTATCTGTGCCAGCTTTTCCCAGATGTGTGTGTGTAAGATACTTGATTGGAACTGGGACACAGTGCTCCATGGTGAGTCTTGTTTGGGATCTGGAGGAGAGTCCCGTTCTAGGTCTGGAGCAATTGTGCTTCATGCAGAGAGCAGGATTTGAAATACTGTGTAAATCCATTCCTGTTTTTAGTGACTGCCTCTCGCTGGTGTCAGTGGTGAGGATTGGGGCTCCTTGATTACAGGCCCAGGGTAAAGAGAGGCTATCACTCTTATTCCTAAACTTTTTTCCTTTTATGACACTAAACTTCTTAGTAGTAATTATATTCAAGATTCAGTAATTCTCACCATTTCCTTTAAAAAAACTGTATTATTCTGTTTGTGATTTTAAATAATACTTCTCTTTCACCAGTAAAGACTGTAAAATACTTCCCTTCACTAACTAGTAATTGCTTGAGTTGTAATGCTACAAAAGCTGATTTCATATTTTTGGTTGGAAATTTTGATATCTAGTATTCACAGCTTCCCCCGGAGATAAGAGAAATCCATTGGCATGTAGCTATTTTACACCTTCCATCTATGAGGATAGACAGGGAAAACATATTTATTCTTATACCTTGTTTCTCTCTACTCAAATTATATATAACTCAAAATTGTCTAAACCTTAATTCAATGAATTGGGCAGATTTTGTAATTAATACAGATAAATACTTAAAAAGCTCTTAAATTAGTCTCCACTCATCACTTCAACATTGAAAGTTGCAAGGATATTAAACATTGGCCGATATTACTAAATATCTTATCTTAATAAGCAACCCACAATTAAACATCTATATATGCCAATATATTTTATTGCTCCAACAAATTTCTTTTATCACATAATCCTATACTTTGTTGTACTTCCTCAGAAGTTTTCTGTCTCAGATTTATTTTCTATAGGCAATCAAATAGATATCTCAATGAACTAAGATAGACTTGTCCAACCCGCGGCCCGCGTGCCGCATTCGGCCCTCAGAGCTCTTCCATGAGGCCCCCGACCTCTAACTGCAACATTGATGTACGCATGCCCCAAAACACTGTTTTGGTTTTGTGTTTTTCACGCCTGTGGCCTGTAATTCTAATGTTGGTGTGTGCATGCGCTACAGCACCCTTCTAGTTTTGATTTTTTTGTGCTAAAGAAAGATCTGTGTGTTTGCGCTGAAGAATCAGTGTGTGGGTGTTCTTGCTGAAGAAGGACTCATGTATGGATTTGCCACCATTGCTTTTGAAAGTGACAGTGCTTAGCTGTGTTAATAGGTAAGTACGTAGTGTGTGAGTGAGTGCATGCATGAAAGCAGAATGTTTGTGTATGTGAAAGTATAAGAAGAGTGTGTTTGTGTGTATATATGCATGACAGAGAGACACATGCACAAAGAGGCTAACAACGATCAATCTACCTACTGAACACAACTAAGTTAGCTCACAAATATATCGTACATTAAAAGTATACTTTCATTAAATTGTGGCTTTCCTGACAGAGAGAGTTTTGTATTGAAATGAAATCATACCTCTCAACTGTATGGATTTTCACCTCATCTTTCAATTTGTGTCTTTTGCTTAAGAAATAAAAGTAGTTATCCAAGGTAATGCAGTTCCAGGGAGTAAGAATGAGAGAGCAGCATAGGGTTAATGAGTCAGTAGTGGATTTACTTTGTGGGACTGTAGCATATAAAGTTATATTGCTTTTTCTGATAAACAAAAAAACAACCAGTACTGTTTTATCATTGGTGGGTTCTAAGCAGTTGCAGATTGGACAACAATAAGCATAGCTTTGGTGGATCATCAATACTGGCAAATCAGGTGGGTACAATGTCATTTTTTTAAATGTTGGGGGGTTTTGTATGTATGTATGTGTGTGTTTATGTGTTGGGAGGGCTGCAACAGTAGATGATTATTAAAGACAGAGATTTACGGACTGTGGAGAATGTTTCTTTGTTTCAAAACCTGATACTTGGGTACTAGGCATGCCAAAAGTAGATTTTTTAAGACGTAGCTTCTTGCCATTTGCAGTGGATGGATATTTACATTTAATGGGCAATGCTAGCAGTATGAGTGTGGTCCTGTAAGTATCTGGGGGATGCCAAGTCTGCTACTGCCAATGTCTTGTAAAGTGACCTAGAAATGGATATTGCGATGTTACTGAAAAGATGCAGTAAATGGGCTTAGAAATATAGTTTAAGTTTACAAAGTGCACTTGCAATTTGCAAGCCATAATTTGTATTTATTTCAGGTAACCCAGATCCTGGTAGATTGTATACCTTTAGACTTAATTAGGGAGAGCTGTCATTCTTGGGAAATAAGCAGCCCTAGTTTCAGTGAAAGCTCTGTGGTTGTTTGCAGGTAAGAAGTTGCAGAATGTGGATGCAATGTGTTTTATTTATTATTTTTAATGCATTTGTCATTTCAAAGCATGGTTTTCTTTGTTGAAAAAGAAGGCAGGATTGTATGAGCCATATAATACTTAACTGACGATGGGATAGAAAGATTATAAATGATGTATAATGTTTGCAGCTACAGTTGTTTCAATGGTGTCTGTGATGCATAAAAATTTTTGGGCCTGTGTCCCACTTTTATTTTTAGCTTTGTCCAGATTTCTTGCTCTAAGGTTGAGAGATATGGCTCCACACTAAATCAGAAGGTTGTATTTACCTTGGAAGACTTTTTACCATAATTACAAGAAACTGAGCCTTTTTAATATCTCTGCTTATTTCCAATATAAACTGCCATGTAACCTTGCAAATAACCTTCTTAAGCTGCTTTAATTCTTTTGGAACTGACAGGTATGCTTCATTGGTTCGGTCGTAAGCATAGAGTGCTAATGTGACAGCTCAGTAAACTGTTAGTCTGTGAATAACTTTTGCGCAAATTAAAATGTCTGAATGTCAAATGGCTTTAGATTGGAGGGAAGTTATATGTTTACTCCAGTATGTAGTATGATCTTGGAGAGTTTATGGATTTCTTATTGATTTACTTTTTGCTGAGCAGTTGTTTGTTGATTTATTGATGGTCCTTTTGGTGGTGGGAAATTGCATGGATGAATCCATCTCTATTATGATTTTTTTTTCAGATATTTTGACTTCCAGACAATTTCATTCAGTGAGTGTGTGTCATGTGATTACTGAGGTTGCCTATTTTACAAGTAGGGGCTCCTTGAGAGTGTGTGTGTGTGTGTGTGTGTGTGCGTGCGTGCGTGTGTGTGCGTGTGTGTGTGTGTGTGTGTGTGTGTGTGTGTGTGTGTGTGTGTGTGTGTGTGAGTGTGAAACAGAGAGATTTAATATATATACTGAATATATTTTTGCAAATAGAAATCTTAGTTAAATAGGCCCCTCTTCTTGGGCAAGTAGACTTGAGTAACCGATATTAGATCTTAGCCATCCAGCTAAGAAAGTTTAATATGTGGATTTTCCATCCGGTTTTATGAAGGCTATGCTACTTACTCAAGGAGTACATTTATGGCTATCCATCCAGTTGTCGTGTTGCTGAACTACATTTTTGATAATGAGAGGAGCTTTTTACAGAAGTTGAAGTTTTTGTGTCAAGAACCTGTCCATACAAAGTGGCTTGTTTATGTTGGAGTGAAGGCTGTGGTCTTTGTGGTGAGTGTATTAAGTGTAATCAGTATTTCTGAGGTGGAGGAAGTCTGTTAAGGCAGGATCTTTCTTAGCCTGGAAAGCAAGCCAATGATGAAATTTATAGGGACCAGTGAGAGACAGAGGAAAGCTAGAAGCTTTTTCGTCTGCTTGAATAACTAAGTGAACTTTGTCCTTCGACCTTTTTTGTCAGAAATTACTGTAGTCATGCTTTTGGTAGGGTGTTTTGCTGAGGCACATGCCAAAAGGGGCATTGCACTCAATAATGGCTCTTATAAAGGAAGAATACAGGGATGTTACGACCTCTTTGTCCCTGGATGAGATATCCTTACTAATGAGGTGGGCCATGTAAAAAGCTTTCCGTACAATGGAGACAACATGGTGGTCAAAAGTCAGGTTTTTATCAACCTGGGTGACCAAGCACCTTGCTTTTGAAAGTGACAGTGCTTACCTGTGTTAGTAGGTAAGTACGGAGTGTGTGAGTGAGTGCATGCATGAAAGCAGAATGTTTGTGTATGTGAAAGTATAAGAAGAGTGTGTTTGTGTGTATATATGCATGACAGAGAGACACATGCACAAAGAGGCTAACGACGATCAATCTACCTACTGAACACAAATAAGTTAGCTCACAAATATATCGTACATTAAAAGTATACTTTCATTAAATTGTGGCTTTCCTGACAGAGAGAGTTTTGTATTGAAATGAAATCATACCTCTCAACTGTATGGATTTTCACCTCATCTTTCAATTTGTGTCTTTTGCTTAAGAAATAAAAGTAGTTATCCGAGGTAATGCAGTTCCAGGGAGTAAGAATGAGAGAGCAGCATAGGGTTAATGAGTCAGTAGTGGATTTACTTTGTGGGACTGTAGCATATAAAGTTATATTGCTTTTTCTGATAAACAAAAAAAAACAACCAGTACTGTTTTATCATTGGTGGGTTCTAAGCAGTTGCAGATTGGACAACAATAAGCATAGCTTTGGTGGATCATCAATACTGGCAAATCAGGTGGGCACAATGTCATTTTTTTAAATGTTGGGGGGTTTTGTATGTATGTATGTGTGTGTTTATGTGTTGGGAGGGCTGCAACAGTAGATGATTATTAAAGACAGAGATTTACGGACTGTGGAGAATGTTTCTTTGTTTCAAAACCTGATACTTGGGTACTAGGCATGCCAAAAGTAGATTTTTTAAGACGTAGCTTCTTGCCATTTGCAGTGGATGGATATTTACATTTAATGGGCAATGCTAGCAGTATGAGTGTGGTCCTGTAAGTATCTGGGGGATGCCAAGTCTGCTACTGCCAATGTCTTGTAAAGTGACCTAGAAATGGATATTGCGATGTTACTGAAAATATGCAGTAAATGGGCTTAGAAATATAGTTTAAGTTTACAAAGTGCACTTGCAATTTGCAAGCCATAATTTGTATTTATTTCAGGTAACCCAGATCCTAGTAGATTGTACACCTTTAGACTTAATTAGGGAGAGCTGTCATTCTTGGGAAATAAGCAGCCCTAGTTTCAGTGAAAGCTCTGTGGTTGTTTGCAGGTAAGAAGTTGCAGAATGTGGATGCAGTGTGTTTTATTTATTATTTTTAATGCATTTGTCATTTCAAAGCATGGTTTTCTTTGTTGGAAAAGAAGGCAGGATTGTATGAGCCATATAATACTTAACTGACGATGGGATAGAAAGATTATAAATGATGTATAATGTTTGCAGCTACAGTTGTTTCAATGGTGTCTGTGATGCATAAAAATTTTTGGGCCTGTGTCCCACTTTTATTTTTAGCTTTGTCCAGATTTCTTGCTCTAAGGTTGAGAGATATGGCTCCACACTAAATCAGAAGGTTGTATTTACCTTGGAAGACTTTTTACCATAATTACAAGAAACTGAGCCTTTTTAATATCTCTGCTTATTTCCAATATAAACTGCCATGTAACCTTGCAAATAACCTTCTTAAGCTGCTTTAATTCTTTTGGAATTGAGAGGTATGCTTCATTGGTTCGGTCGTAAGCATAGACTGCTAATGTGACAGCTCAGTAAACTGTTAGTCTGTGAATAACTTTTGCGCAAATTAAAATGTCTGAATGTCAAATGGCTTTAGATTGGAGGGAAGTTATATGTTTACTCCAGTATGTAGTATGATCTTGGAGAGTTTATGGATTTCTTATTGATTTACTTTTTGCTGAGCAGTTGTTTGTTGATTTATTGATGGTCCTTTTGGTGGTGGGAAATTGCATGGATGAATCCATCTCTATTATGATTTTTTTCAGATATTTTGACTTCCAGACAATTTCATTCAGTGAGTGTGTGTCATGTGATTACTGAGGTTGCCTATTTTACAAGTAGGGGCTCCTTGAGAGAGAGTGTGTGTGTGTGTGTGTGTGTGTGTGTGTGTGTGTGTGTGTGTGTGTGTGTGTGTGTGTGTGTGTGTGTGTGTGAGTGTGAGTGTGAAACAGAGAGATTTAATATATATATTGAATATATTTTTGCAAATAGAAATCTTAGTTAAATAGGCCCCTCTTCTTGGGCAAGTAGACTTGAGTAACCGATATTAGATCTTAGCCATCCAGCTAAGAAAGTTTAATATGTGGATTTTCCATCCGGTTTTATGAAGGCTATGCTACTTACTCAAGGAGTACATTTATGGCTATCCATCCAGTTGTCGTGTTGCTGAACTACATTTTTGATAATGAGAGGAGCTTTTTACAGAAGTTGAATTTTTTGTGTCAAGAACCTGTCCATACAAAGTGGCTTGTTTATGTTGGAGTGAAGGCTGTGGTCTTTGTGGTGAGTGTATTAAGTGTAATCAGTATTTCTGAGGTGGAGGAAGTCTGTTAAGGCAGGATCTTTCTTAGCCTGGAAAGCAAGCCAGTGATGAAATTTATAGGGACCAGTGAGAGACAGAGGAAAGCTAGAAGCTTTTTCGTCTGCTTGAATAACTAAGTGAACTTTGTCCTTCAACCTTTTTTGTCAGAAATTACTGTAGTCATGCTTTTGGTAGGGTGTTTTGCTGAGGCACATGCCAAAAGGGGCATTGCACTCAATAATGGCTCTTATAAAGGAAGAATACAGGGATGTTACGACCTCTTTGTCCCTGGATGAGATATCCTTACTAATGAGGTGGGCCATGTAAAAAGCTTTCCGTACAATGGAGACAACATGGTGGTCAAAAGTCAGGTTTTTATCAACCTGGGTGACCAAGCACCTTGCAACTGATTGCGTGCTTACAACATTGTTAATAATGTGATAATTTGTGGGGACATCACTCTCCCCAAAGGGGATGATGATACATTTTTTGGCATTTAGCTTGAGGCCATGTTTCTGACACCAGTCATTTGTTTATATTACCCTCTTGTAGCTTATTCAGAATTGTTTTATTACGTCAGTAATGTGAATTCTTTACTTTATTGCAAATTTGTTGGCTTATTTTTGTGGATTATAATATTGTAGGACTGCTGTTGTTCTTCTTTCTGCTTTTCTCGGTTAGGGGACGCTACAGCAGAACTCTGGTCTGCTAATGATTGGCAACAGATTTTTACAGTGTCAGGATGCCAGCTCAACGCCCAACCTTCAGCGAAGACATGCCCATTCACGCATGTCTTTCGAAGGCCACTCGACCACGGGGAGGACATGCAGACTCCACACAGAAGGTGCTCCAGCCGAGAATCTAATGTTGATATTTTACATAGTATTTTTTTTTTGCTCATGCCAGAGATATTGTGCTATTAAATGAATGTAGCCACATTTTTAAACTGAATGTGACTGATCTCATTTCCTCAGAGCTGCTGTTGGTTTGGCTACTTTACCTGAGAATTACAAAGAATCTGCTGCATCTAAAGCCATCTGCTGCTAAAAGAAGGAAAATAAGTATCATATTGAACTTTTGCTGATTATTTTTACTGTATTTCATAAGAATCCTGTTATTATTTGTTACATTTCTCTCACTTTAGTAGAGTTTGAAAGCTGAACTGTTTCCACTGCTGCTGTAGTACTTAATTACATTGTTTCTGCTGTAGTATCTAGATTGTGTGGTTTCCCTGTACTTGAGCTCTAAATCCAGCATTATTATATTAAGAGGGTTTTCTGATTACACTCTTGTGGCAGAAGTGCACTGTAAGAAACCTATATGAGTTGGAGGCTGCCAGCTGAAAGCTTATTGTATGTTTCCTGATTGGTTTGTAGTCATTGCTGTTGTAAAACTTGTTTTTCTGATTCTATGTAAGCCCGGTGTTTGTATGGGTTTGTGCTCAATTCCTGTGAGCTGCTCTTGGTTTGGCTACTTTTCTTGAGAGTTACAGAGAATCTACTGCACCTAAAACCATCCACTGCTAAAAGAAAGAAAATATGTAATTTTGCACTTCTGCTGATAGAGGTCAAAACTGAACTGTTTCTACTGCTGCTGTAATACTTAATTACATTGTTTTTGTTTTTGGTAGTTTTACAAGACTGCCATATCTAGATTGTGTGGTTTCCCTGCAGCTGAACTCTAAAACCAGCATTTTTATATTAAGAAGTTTTTTTGACTGTACTCTTGTGGCAGAAGTGTGCTGTAGCAAACCTGTCTTCTGAGTTAGGGGCTGCTAGCTGAAAGCTTATTGCATGTTTCCTGATTGGTCTTTAGGCCTTGTTGCAAAACCTGTTTTTCTGAATCTGTATAAGCCCAGTGTTTGTGCTAGGCTGGTGTCCGCACAGCAGTGGTTAGTAGTGCTCTTTATAGATGCAAATGCTTTCAAGTTAAATTTTTTTTATACTAACTATCTCTGCAACCTTTCCCAGCCTCTCTGCTGTTCTGCGAGCATCTGAGTTGTGAGCAGAGCAACATCACCTTGTTGGATAGCTGCAGTTGACACTGAGTACAGGACCAATTCTCCATCCGTGTGCTATCATCGCAGTCCTGTCAAATCTAACCACTGTACACCCTGGTTTAACCCATAGTAAACAAAACCTGAAACCATGGATAGGCACTTTTCTGGTATCTCTATGTTCAGCCTGGTGAACATGGGAATCCTGAGGCAGTGTAGCAATTATCTCATGTGTACTGACAACAATTCAATCCTGAAACAAACACAGTCTGTTTGAGATGTTAACTACATCATGAGAATTGGGACATGACTCTCACATACTGGCAAGTCAAATGAACGGATTGTCAGCCCATGCTCATCATTTCCTTCATTAAATAAGGTCTTGACACATAAACCAACATATGTGGAGGTACTCGCACGTAATTTACCAAAACCTCAGAGGCCTCTGGTTTGCTGCAGTCAGGAACCACATGTAAACCAAAAGTCAACATCAACCACTCTACATAAAAATACACATCACAGTGTCTCCACAAACAGGCTCCTAAGGTGAAATGCCACATATTCAAACATTATGGTCATAGGAGATTCCACCCTAACACACACACATGCCCAGGTTAGATAAACAGAGGGCTACAGTCAGCTACCTGTCAGGAGCCAGGATTCACCAGAT
This sequence comes from Protopterus annectens, assembly GCF_019279795.1. Lineage (NCBI taxonomy): Eukaryota > Metazoa > Chordata > Ceratodontiformes > Protopteridae > Protopterus > Protopterus annectens. The sequence goes on from NC_056744.1 coordinate 1,027,789,319, forward strand.
TATGCAGGAACTCAGGTCACTCAACCACAAGTACCAGTATGGCTCAGTCATAATGTATGTCAATGTGAATGACCTGAGACATACCTCCCTGGATTATATGAATAGAGACATGATGGATCTCTCTGAATACATGTCACCGGTCGGTATGAACCTTACATTAAGCAGCATTCTACACTCACCAAAAATTATACCACAATACAAACAGAAAATGATTGACTTCAATAATTGGCTTAGCTACTGGTGTCATTCCAAGGGGATTCAGTATTTGTCTGCCTGGACAACATACTCAACAGACCACGCTGTTTTGCCAGAGATGGTCTGCACCTGACAGTGCTAGGCTTTTGAATATTGGCCAGGGAATTAGCCACTCCCATAATGCCTTTTTTAGGCAGTGCCGAACCAACAGACCTGCAAATGTAAGAAATTGTTTTAATGCCAAGCTGAAAGTACTACTGCTCAGTGTTAGGAGTCTTAACAAAAAACTGCACTCCCTGGAAGCTCTCCTTGCCCCAGAGAATGCTGACATCAGTGCAGTTACAGAGACATGGTTCAAGGCTGTGGAAAGCACCCCAGCAGTGCAAGGCTATAATGCCTATCAAACTTTCAGACCACCCTCTGAAAAGTAAAAAGTGAAAGGAGGAGGTGTTTCCATTTACATAAAAAACAATCACATCTCCTCTAGATTGGTCAAGCAGGATGACTCACTTGAGCTACTCCATGTTCAACTGACCACAGAAAAAATCCCCTACCATATTATCTATAACTGCAGGTCCCCAACCATGAACCATGAAAACCACTCTGCATACCTGAAGTTAGTGGAATCACTTACCACTCAGCCCGACACACTACTCATGGGTGATTTTAACTACCCCTTCATAAACTGGGAAACATACACGACCACTAACATGCAGGCACATAGCTTTCTGGATTTTGTCAATGCAAATGCTCAGGAATAGCTGGTCTACACTCCCAACATGGGCTCAAATATCTTTGACATAGTACTCCCAAATATGGGGGAGCATTGCATCCCCCCATTGTAATGTCCTCATTGGTAAAATTGTATCATAAATTGATCTCCTTTGAAATAAATATAGTGGTAGAACCCCCAACTAACCCTAACACCCTAAAGAATTTTTCAAAGGCAAATTACTTTCTATTAAGTGATAGCATACGTAATTCTAAAGCTAATGCTAACCCTGAAAACATGGAGGCCTATGCAGAAGTATACACAAATGCCCTGTATAACCACTTAAACAGCTGCATAGAGATGGCAGTACCTGACCAAACTAAACCCAGGTTTATCCAGGAAAAACAAGTTACCGTGGTGGATACCTGGCATAAATAGATTATATGTACTGATGAATGGTGGTTAACCCGAAAGCTTTGTTTATTAAATCTTTTTTTGGCACACAGAAGTGTTTTGGAGCAATTGGAGAACTAGACCAGGATTTTGTTTGTTTTATGTACTGTGTACTGGTATACTGTGAGCTTTGGATATAAATAGATTATATAACAGAAGGAAGAAATTACTGTCTAGAAGTAAGAGGAAGAATGCACAACAGAGAAAAAATCCGTCATTAGTCTCAACAGACAAATCAGGGAACTAATCAAGTCTTCAAAAGCTAAATATGAGAGTAAAATAGCCTGCCAAGCAAAGGATAACCACAAAGCATTTTAGGTATGTCCAAAATCTTAAGGAAAACGCTCATCAATGTGCAGAGTTGGCTGTAGATGGCACTACCTATACTCAGCCAGAAGAAATAGCAAACCTGCTGGCCAATAAATTAAGCTTAGATTTAAGCCCCTCATCACCACTGGTCACTCCCCATGAAATTCCTCTTACCATTCCTTTGCCTGTTGTCTCAAAAGAACAGGTCGTCTTTGTTCTCTCTACAGCTAGAAACACTGTAGCAATGGGATGGAATCCCAGGTTGCCTATTAAATAGCTTGAAACATAACCTAGGAGACCCGCTCTGATCTCTGTTTGACCACAGTCTGTAGACAAGCTTTGTCTCAGTAAATTGGAGGACAGCAACAGTTATCCCTCTGCACAATGACCCATAAGTCTGACTAGCCTCATATGCAAGTGTATGGAAAGTATAATAATGGACTCTGTTAACAATGACATAGGAAATCTCTAGACTCTAGTCCTAACCTAGTTTGGCTTCATCAAGGGCAGGTCCTGCCTGCTCAGTCTGGTGAACTTATTTGATAAGGTCAGCAAGGGCAAGGATGAGGCTAAGTCAGTGCGTATCGCCTACCTTGGCCTGGCCAAGGCATTTGAAACAATATCCCACTTGAGTATTATATATAAACATACAAAACTAGGCATAGAACTCTGCATCATCAGATGGATAACCAAATGGCTCATGGATAGGGCACATGTTATTAAAGAGGGGTAATCCACATCCAGCAAGAGGCCTATTACCAGCGGAGTACCACAGGGCTCAGTGCAGCTTCTCCTTCTGTGTGGGAAATACTTCTCATATGTCAAGACAAATGTAGTTCTCCTTTGACTGACCAATTTTGCTGAAGACTGTAACTTGGGCGCAATCATTTACTCCCCAAATGATGTTGATATCCTACAGAAAGGAGTGATGCAGACTAGTTATTGGTGTTAGAGCCATGGCCTCAGACTAAACATGAAGAAGTGCATAATACTACCTTTTGGGAAATCAAATACCCCTGCAAATTACAACATTTGATAGCACCACTGTAAGAGTGGACCCAATGACAAGAGATTGGGGTACTCAAATAGTTAGTAATCTGAACTTTGACCACCGTGTCCAAAGTGGTGAGGAACTCCTTCTGTATGGCTCAGCTTATATGTAAGGCATGGCATCCAGATCTAAGGATGTCATAATTTTATTGCATTTGGCCCTCATCAGTTCAATAATTGAGTATAGTGGACCATTTGGTATATTCCTCTCCAGGCACCTGCAGCAGTTGAAGTGTCCTCAGAGGTGTCTCACAAAAAAATACAGAGTATAACCAACATGTTATATGTGGACTGATTAAAAGCCCTATCACTGTATTCAATTTCCTATTGGCTACTGAGGGTTCATCTATGCCTGACCTACAAGGTAGTCTCTGACCCAGCAATGATGAAAATGTTGCATATTCACAAAACTAACTGCTCAAGGGTTACCCGCACTAAGGATCTAAACCTGATATCTGACATGAATAGATCATGCTGGAGAGACAGATATGTGTCCCAGAGATTGCCCCTCCTCTATGATTAGCTCCCTATTCACGTGAAGCAGACCCTTCCCTGGTCATCTTCAAGTGCAATCTGCTCCAATGAATGAGAAATATCAAATTCACTACTGGTGTAGCGCCCGTGTTCCTTATGGACAGAAGCAGTCTGTAAATATTGTCAGAACCCCACTTGCTGACCCTTGTTATCTTTCCTCTAGGGATAGAAAATTGGGTAAAATCTGGGAAAAAAATTGGCTGTGCTTATAAACGCTCTTACACCATTAGCTTAGTTATCGCGTGTGAACCTATGAACCAGTGAAGTTTGTATAAAGCATCTTTTCACCTGGAAGTAGGGTTATATTCTTCTTAAATTTATCTTCACGAACCTTGTGCTCTCTTTTAATTTAAGTATCAGGTTTGAAATATTTAAGCTTTCTGCTAAATCCGTCTTTTTGTAGTGGTAATCTAGTTTATCGCTTCTAAAATTACAGTTTAGATAATGACATCAACCTATTTGAGAGCAATGTTTAGAAACAGTGTATAATGCATTGCGTCTTCATTATGAGTGCAAACAACTGTTCACAAACTAGGGTTAAAGTTTTTAACTGCCTGAGCAGACGGAAGAGAGCAAATTGATAATAAGGAAAATGCAGAAGGATTTATAACTCGTGAAGCCCTGTAGTTAAACTGTATATAATAGTGATAGCTCTGTTTTAACAAACACACACACAAACACACACACACACACACACACGCACACATATAAGAGTTTGTGATTATCCATGAATATAATTTTAATTTAACTGCTTTTGTTTATGGTCCATCTGTGGGATTTATTTACTATGTGGAGATAACAGCCATGGTGGTGTTGGATGTTAATCTCAGCTAAATTATTGTCGTCTAATTATAGGACTTCCAAGATGGTTACACATTGATCAACAGTTCCCAGTATGAAAAAAAAGAAAGTGAAAGATAAGGGCTAGTAATTGTGCCAGTTTTACTAAAATTCAGTTATTGGCTAGAAAGTGCACTGCCTGGATAGCAGCAGAGAAGAAACTTTGAAAGACTGAAAGAAAATCATCTGTAAGAGGTAAAGAAAAAACACTGACTGAGAAGAATCCTGCAGCTGTTTAGCAAAAAGCATTTCTGGCTCCAGCTTTGGTACAAGAGGTAACTTCCACTAATTTAGAGGAAAAAATAAATCAAATGTGCTAAAATGAACTCATAAAACTGCAAAACTCAGGGATTGAATTAAAAAGAATGCTGGCTGAGTATGACGCTGCTCAAGAAGAGCTGTTTAAACATATGATAGACTTAGAGGACAGAGCACACAATGGAAACTTGAGATTTTCTGCTCTACCAGAGATGCTAGAAGGACTACACTATTCATTTTATGAAAACACAAATAAGCAACTTACTGGCATTCCAGGGCAGTCTTTGTTCATGGAAATGGCACATTGAGTGTATGCCCTAAACCTAGCCATGAAAAAGCAGCCATGACCTGCATTATTAAAGATGCAACCATACCAGCAGAAAGAGATGATCCTGACAAAACTGTGTTATAAAGGAAAAACATTAAAACTGGAGACCATAAAGTGTTTGTAGAAAATGATTATTCACTATACAGTAGGTAGAATAGAAGCAAATTTATCCCAGCAATAAGGGAATGTTGAAAAGCATGTGTGAGATTCATGCTGCTGCATCCAGCTGTCTTCAGAATATTTTTTACTGGAGGATCAAAGACATTTTTGATGCAGAGCAAGATAAGGGGGAAATACAAATGTTTGTCTAACAAAAACTGAGTCATCAAACAGAAGGGGACTCTGTTTTTCATTCTTCTCACAATAAAGCTTATAAAGAGATGTTACCAGTGAAACCTTTTTCAATGTTACAAAGAAAAATGCTTTAGAGACTGAAAAATGCACAGGAGCTGACTAGAAGAATTGGGAGTACCTTGGACTTGAACCAGAGTCTGGTGTTGAGTGATGGGAATCAATAAGAAGAAGATCAGCAACACTGACATTTTTCACATTTGTGAAATATGGCTTTCAGGTAAAAAGTGCCTGAGAAAGACTGAGTTTTTGTTGACTTTGTAAAACATGTGGGTGGACTGGAAGGCATATATCCCACTTTGTGTCATTAATGTTTAGAAGGACACTAAATGGAAAAAAAGGTAACTGTAAGTAAAATAATTTTTCTGCTTAACAGTATTTGCCTAAAACATTTCATGGTATAAATTGCATGTTATATAGCAAATCAGATGTGTGTAGTATAAAGTCAGGAGTCAGGGTGAGTCTTTTCAGTGATTGTTGTATGTGATAAAGATACTAAAGTAAGCAAGTACTTTTTAGCTATAAGAGATGTAGGCATTACAATGCAAAAAGAAGAAAGACTGGACAAAATCATGTTTAAGTTCATATGCTGTAATCTTGGGCTGTTGGGATAGGGGATGGGTTATAAAAGTGCACGGATTATAATATATTTAGAGCTGAAATGTTTTCTCTTACTTTTGCATAGATGAATGTCTGGATTAATTCCCTTGTAATCTAAAAACATGGTAAATGTGATAAGAAAGGCTGAGTCTCTTGCATACATAATGATCTTAGCTTGTTTTATTTTTTCTTTAGCAAATAAATGCTCAGTGTGAGTTGAGAAGTCTATAGCTCAGGGCATTTATACAATCTGTTCTTATGTTTCCATGGAGATAAACTGACTGCAGGTGTAGGCAAGTAATCTTGAGAGTTCTGACCATTGTTTACTGAGGGAAATGTAAAATTAAAAGGTCCAAGTGGAAGCAGAAATTGTTTTCCTTGCAGACCAAATACATCAGTGCATTTGCTATAAAAGTGCATAATTTAGTTTTATTTAAATATACTCACTGCGCTTTTTCTTAAGGCTAAAAGTTAATGCTTTATGAAAGTATTCAAGCTGTTTTTCACATCTGGCTGTGGATCAGAGATAAAAAAGAGCAGACAGCCATCAGTGTAAGTCAGAGCACAGGCTGTAATATGTGCTTTTGCATGGATAACCTTGATTTTAGGTTAGGTAATGCCTATGGGTGCTGCTGTTGATTTGGGACAATTTTACCTTTCAGGAGGTTAAACTTAGTTATTTGAATATGTACATAGTATTGTGTGCTTCTTTTAAGTTAATAGGTTATGGGGCTGTTGTGTGGGGTGTATTTGTTTTTTGTTTGAGGATTTTAATTAAAACAAAAAGTCTTGAAAAAAATGTAGCATAGGTTCAAATGGAGATGTTAAGAACCAAATGTGTAAAAGATCAACCTGCCAAACATTATTGTGTGCATTTAACAGATATGTTAGATTAAAACATTTAAAAAAGTGTCATGTATAATAGGTGGGAATAACTTGTTATCATAATGGCTACACTATCCATATTATTTTGGAACAGAAATGACCTTACAGGTACAGATAGAAAGGTAAGAGTACTGAAGTATATTAAGAAATGCAAAGTGCATATAGCAATGCTGCAGGAGACACATTAGGAAACAAATGAGCATGTGAGTTAGATAAAGAAAGCATTTCAGGATGAATATTGTGCACATACCTCTCAACCTCTTAGTGCAAGAAATCTGGACAAAGCATGAAAAAATGAGGGAACAAAGGCACAAAACAATAGGGACATTTTTAAATATTTCTCTTATAAACTTAGAAAGTTGCTAGAGTAACAGGGTTTGTTTTAACATACATTTTCTGAAGGATCATCCAGATCATCCAGGTGATTTGCTAGAAAGCCACAGATTTTGTGAGGAACAGACCAAAAATATGAGCCAAAAATCTGGACAATCTGCAAAAATCTGGACAGTTGAGAGGCATGATTGTGCAGACTATCAGGGACACAGGAAATAGGGGGTAATTATGCTATTTGCTATAGGAACTCTGATAGTGGTAGAAGAGAGGAAAACTATAGTAATGGCAGATTTGTGGCAGTAAGTGGCTACTGGTAAGGAAGGATTACACTGTCATGTATTTATATTCCACTTAAAACTGCTTTTTATAAAGCTTAAGAAATGTTTGGGAGAAATAATCAGCATTCAGCAAGAAATATTACTTAAAGGTGGGGAATGTAACCTGATATGCAATGGTAGGGATACATCTGTGAGACCTAGACAGGAAAATTTAACAAAAGAGGGTAGCTTTTTGAAGAACATTATGAAAATAGAACGGCGCAGTGGTGCAGCAGTAGCATTGTCACCACACAGCAAGAGGTTCTCTGATTTGATTCTCAGCTGGAGTGCCTTCTGTGTGGAGTCTGTATGTCTTCCCTACATTTCGTGTGGGTTTTCTCTGGGTACTCTGGTTTCCTCCCACATTGCAAAAACATGCGTATGGAGTGCTTCTCCCCAGACCTCCGCTGAAAATTGGCTTTGTTCCAAGTTGGACTTTCCCAGTAAACAAATGTTAAATAAAATAAATAAATAAAATATTTAGTGAGGAAGATGTGAATTCAGTAGTAGGAACACTGAGAGAATTTACATATTATTCCCAAAGGTACAATAACTGGGCTAGACTGGACAGAAAATATACTTCACAGGAACATGTGCATGTAATTGAAAGCTTTGACACACATCCAATAACTATTTCAGGTTATGCTCCAATAAAAAGAAAGACAAAAATGCAGGTAAATTAAGTAAAGATGTGACACTGGTGATTTCCCACCTACCTGTCAAAAAGAGAGGGATTTAATGAATGGGTAGTGGAAATTATTAGGGAGTTATTAGGGAAGATAGAAATTTCTTCAGAAGTTATAGTAAGTGAATGGAATAAAATGAAAGTAGAGTTTAAATAGGTTAGAAATAAAAGAAAAACAGGTATGGTTAAGAAATAACAGAAAATCTTTAGAGGGCCAGACAAAGGCTAAGTATTGCAGAATACAGGGAATCTCACAGAACAAGACGATGCACAACTGCAGAGTGCTAAAGAGAAAGTAAGGCAGTACCTGGGTAATATTCATGAGTTTAGAAAGATTGTTGTTGAACAGCTGTTTTTGATAATCACTCCAAATTACAAACACTTTTAGTAATTTGGCTTAGGCAACAGAAACTAGAAAGGGTTGTTGCCAGACTTAGGAAGCATATAACAACAAAAATAACCAGAGATATTAGAGATACTTCAGAAATGTTATGAACACTTGTATATATTAGAGAAATGTACAAGTCAACAGAGAGCACAAATGTAAATATTTCTGAAAGACTTGTGTATGCCAGGTATAGAGTTAAGATAGGAGGAGATGAGATAAAAATGGTGACGTATAATCAGTCTGCAGGAAAGTCTCCAGGAACAGATGGTATTCCTGTGGAAGTTTGAAAGCTATGAGTAAAGAAAGTGATAAAGATCTGGAATGTTTTGTTTAACAGTATTTTAAAGATGGTAAAGACCCATGAAGGGTAGTATACTATTTTATAAATGTATTTTGGTTTAAAAAGAAAAAAAAATACAGCATTATATTTTAAATTGTACTTTTTTAATAAGAATTTTTATTTTACCCTAGGGACATTATTGATTAATTGTCTATGTGACATTATTGGTAGGTTGTGTGTCACATGATTTTTATTAAAAGTATTTAATTATAAATGGTGGAGTCAGTTGCTGATTTTGCACTGAAGAAGGGCTATGCCCGAAAGCTTTGCACATAAGTTATTTGTTTTATACATTAAACTTGACTTGTTTGTGATGTTTCTCAGCCTATGTTTTTGTTTTGTAAAAGACACATGAGACCCAGCTTGATATAGACCAGTTTCAATTTTAAATCATGATTATAAGGTGTTTATGTTTATAATAGCTAAAAGAATGGCAGTGGGGTTTCCAAATTTGATAGATATGGAACAATGAGTTTTTTTTGGCAGGACGGCAAACATTTGACACATTAATAGAACAGTGATAGTCCAGAGGGAAGCAGAATGTAAGAAAATACCACTGCTATTGTTGGGTCTTAATGCAGTACAAAAGCATTTGACAGAGTAAGCTGTGATTTTATGAGTAGGGCAATGAAAGCATTTGCATACCCTGATACAATTGTTGTTGTTGTGTCTTTCGGCTTTTCCTGGGTAGGGGTCGCCACAGCGGAACTCCGGTCCGCTAATGATTGTCAGTAGATTTTTACATGCCAAGTTGTCAGCCCTGACGCACAACCTTCAACGAAGGTACGTCCATTCACGCATGTCTCCACAAAGAAGACGCTTTAGCTGAGAATCGAACAGGACAGCATACCCTGATACAATAATAAGGTTAATTAGGAGAATATACGAGAGATTGTAGATAAAAATTTAAGTGGCAGGGCTCATCTCTAATAAGTTGTGACTGAACAGAGGAACCATGGAGGAATGTCCTCTTTTCCCTTTGATTTTTGCTTTATATTTAGAGCCACTGGCAATGAAAATAAGGGACTCAGAAATTCAAGAATATAATTGGCATGGTAATCAAGAAAAGTTGGCGTTATTTACAGACAATATTATTTTGTACCTCATACAAGTGGAAAAGGAAATCTCAGTGTTTGCAAGTCTTATTGATATAAAATTAATGAAGATAAAACAAAAGCAGTAGCTGTAAATTATGTACCCACACATGAATTTGTTCATAAATATCCATATTTATGGGGACACAATAAAATTATGCATTTGGATTATGAATTAAAAGGCATCTTTTGTGACAGCTAAGGATATGTTGGAAGAGACTACACAAAAGATAATAATATTGTTTATGGATGTAGATAGCAAGATACAAGCAGTGAAAATGTATTTAGTGCCTTCAGTTTTATACACAGATCAGGCATATTTTTATCAACTAGAGGAGAAGTTGTGGACAGGAGTGGGAGAAAGTTGATCCTTCCAATAGCGCAAGGTGCTTTAGGTTACCTGATTTAAGTGATAGTTGAGAGCTACACAATTAAGGCTGATATACATAACCTAAACAGAAAGCTATAATTCTAGGTGGAAAGGAATAACTCAAGAAATAAGTGGGGCAGTGGTTATTGTTGTCACCTCACAGCAAGATGTTCTCCTGTTTGATTCTCGGCTGGGGTGCCTTCTGTGCAGAGTCTGCATGTCCTCCCTGCTGTCACGTGTGTTTCCTCTGGGTGCTCCAGTTTCCTCCCGCATTCCAAAGACATGCAGTAGGTGGATTGGACACACTAAACTGGCTATAGGTGCAAGTGTGTGTGCAAGTGAGTGGTACGGTTGAACTACAGTGGCAAGACTAGCCACCCAATAGTGTAAACCTTGGCTGAAGATGATTGTCACTGTTGAAAGTGACATCCCGACCCTGTGTGCAAAATGGGAAAAAGGAGTTGAGGATGGGATAGATTGATGGATTTTGGATGCTGATCCTTAAGGAGGATAACATCATATTCATAAAATAGCAGAAAGTATTCTATGAACTAAGACAATTTGAGAATGGAGAAGGAGATTTTGTCAATAGGGTTGACTGCAATTAGGGGTACAGAGAATAGGCAAGAGGGGGCCTAAATTTACTGCCAAAGAAACCAAGGTATTGGGAGCAAATAGTTAGAGCAGGAAAGCAAACAGAATGGGAAGAGGCCAAGAAGAAATTTGGAATGCAGGCTTGAGGGGGCCTTCCCTACCAGGCATTGATATCAGAGTATAGGCAAAATGCAAAGGCTAGAGTAATCCTAAGTGAATGATCTGCTATGGTAGAGTTTTTAGTTGAAACTGCAACAGAAGCTGCTGTTAAAAAGGGATAATTAGTAGGGCATAACATGATGCAAAATAGCTATAGGAAATAAATCAGAGGAGGTTAGTGGGACTGAATAATCAATTTACTAGAGAACAATAGGAGGACATATGTATGCCTCTGTAATATGCAACAGAGTCTAGAAGATTTTGGATTTTTGCTTGGAAATGTTTTTTTCCAGGTATTTTATACCTCAAGCAGACTCCATTTTTTTCTTCAAGTAGATGGCAAATGTTAGACGTCTGATTGGGAAGAAGGGGATAACTGGGAACATATGGTGTGGGAGTGTAATGAGTTGGCAAACTTTAAGAATTCCCTACAGAGTACTCTGTCAGAAATATTGGATGATCAAATAGGTGTAACTTAGGAAATCATTCTTTTGAACTGGGTTTGAACTGGGACCCAGTATCTAAATTGCCTAACATAGTAAGTCCTTGTTATGTTTAATTCTGGTGGCTGCCAAAAAAGTAATTACTAGAAAACTGAAATCAAAAACTAAACCAGCTTTGCGTGAAATATTGAATAAAAGAATCAGAACTGGGATATTTAGAAAAGGTTAGAAGCTAATTATATAGAAATAAATGGAAATTGTGGGAACAATACATACAGAATAATGTTCAGGAGAAATGAGGTTTAAGGGAATGCAATAATTAATTTATGTAATGCTGGACTGATGATACTTATACATAAAAACATAAGTGAAGTATAATGTACGTAACTGCGAATGAGTTAATATGTTTTTTTTCCTTTTATATAAATATATATTTGCCTATGTCTTAAGTGATAATTAAAAAAATGAAAAAAAAACTATTAACTTACATTTCCTTCTGTATGTATGCAATGAAACTATTACAAAGCAGAAGTAATTTAAAGGAACTTGGAGAATAGGCAAACTGTACATCAGCACCCTGGTTAAAGAACAAACATTCTCCAGCAGGGTAGAGTCCGCCACTTCATGGCAGCATATCAAGCTGCCATGGAGATCAGACTGAAAAAACCTAACAGTCGCCATTATCTTACACTCATTAAGCAGCACTTCTGCTGTTTCAGAAGTGTAAAATGTAGAAAAAAAAAGAAAATTAAAAAAATAAGTGTGTGTGTGTGTGTGTGTGTGTGTGTGTGTGTGTGTGTGCGCGTGTGTGTGTGTGTAAGTGCATGCGTGCATGTTAGTGAACACAAGATCGATCGAGCCATTATTTTACACATGCTAAACAGCACTTTTGCAGTTTAGCAAGTATAAAAAAAATAAACAGAAAAAAGTATATATGTGTAAATGTATGCGTATTAGTGTATTTCTGTTTCTGTTTGCATGAGTGAATGTGTGCATGAAAGCAGAAGAGACTGTGTGTATGAGAGAGAGTAAACAGCGAGATCGATCAAGCCGATATTTTATAATTGCTAAGCACAGCTTTGGCTGTTTAGCGAGTGTAAAATAAATGAAACCGAAAAAAGTGAGTTGTTTATGTTTCTGTCTGCATGTGTGAGTAAATACGTGCATGAAAGCTAAACAGACTGTGAGCATGTGTATGTGTGTGAGAGAGAGAGAGTGAAGAGTGAGAGCGATCCCTGTCCGAAACAGCATTAGTTAAGAGGGTGGCATACCTCTTGACCATACTTCTCAAACTCTCAGCACAAATAATGCGGGACAAATGACTAAAAATAAGAACAGATTTTAAATATTGCGCTTATAAACTTAGAAAGTTGCTAGAACAACAGGGTTTTATTTGAAGGATATGAAGTCTGAAACTCAAATGTCTGTCAGTATTTAATGACTTAAATCCCCAGAGATTTGCCAGAAAACTACACATTTTATGAAGATGGGATCAAACTTATGAGACAAAAATCTGGACATTCTACAAAATCTGGACATTGGGCTTCATAACACCCTTGGGCGGGTGTTAATTACGCATTAACACACACCCATTATTGCTTGATTAGTAGCAGCAACTTTGGAATTCTTAGACTGTTAGCTCTATGCTGACTTGCCTCGACTTGCTTTAATGCAAATATTAGTCCTGAACTAGCCTGATATACACTCAATACATAAGAATGAAACTAGGGTTTAATAGCAACAGTTATTCCACTTAAATATAAAATTCAGTGCATCTGTGTACTGGAATTTCTAATATATGCTTCAAGATCTTAGTTGAATTAGATACAGAATATTCAAATAAATTAAAAAACAGGTTAAGAAATGAAAAAAAAAATCTTATCTTTCTTTATGTAATAGACCTGTCACAAAGCAGCAGTAATTTAAAAGAACACACCAAATATTAGTGTTGGAATTCTTAGACCCTTAGCTTTAAACTTACTGGCCTGGAACTGTTTAATGCAATCATTAATCCTGATGTAGTACATAAGAATGAAACTAGGGTATAATACTAACAGTTGGTCCACTTAAATAGCAAAACACAGTACATCTATGCAGTTAATTACTTAATTAGATAAAGGCCATAGCTCTCAACCTTCCAAAATGTGAAAGAAATGGGCAAAATGTGGAACACTTACTAAAAACTTCACCTAGGAAGCTCATAGGATGGTTAGTATGTGCTGTTTTTACATACAAAAAGTTCTTTTGATGAAGTAATATGATTCAGTTCTCTTTATCATAGATATCAATTAAAACATTCCTAACACTGAATGTGTGACAGATTCTTTCAATGTGGAACTTCGAGGAACATGAACTTTTCAAGACCCCAAATGAGGAACGTACCTCATTGAGAGGTATGACCCTAACTAAAGCAGATATAGACTATTAAAATTAATTAAAAGAAAGATCAAAATATGAAAAGAATGTTATCTTTCTTTTTTTCCTTCTGTATGCATGTATGTATGTAATGGAACTATTACAAGTCGTAGTAATTTAAAAGAACTGTTGTCTATCTGAAAATCATCAGCATAAAGACAGGGGTTAAAGAGGAAGAATTCCTGTAAAATCCTGTCAGGTGTGGAGAGAATCTCACCAGTCTTTGTTCTGTAGTCTAATAAATTACCCTCTTTGCTTTGTGTTGCTGAAGTTGCAGGGCCACGTACCTCTGACTTCTTCTAACAATTTATGCCCCTCCAGATTTTTGATAACATCATGTCGTGTACCATCCAAAAATGCTGGTATAAACTGTTCAATTTATCTTTAGCTTTTATTCTGAAAAAACCCTCTCTCTCTCTCCATATATATATATATATATATATATATATATATATATATATATATATATCAATTAGGAAGCAATCTCAGACTTTAGACATTCCCAGTCCACTGCAGTAACTATGTTAGGACACAATACACTGGCCAGCCAGTCAAAATGATTTATATCCAGATTATGGCTGTGTTGATTAATTATTATAGCATTTGCACCCCATAGTAAAGTTCTCAACATACCAGGGATTGTAACGTAACAAAGGAGTGAAGAGGAGAGGTGAGGAGAGTTTGTCTGAAATGGACACAGGCAGAACTGAGAGCTTGGTGAAGCTATTGACATATTCTTTAGAAACAATTTTTTTTGTCTTTCCTTGAGTATGTGTAAAGGACAGCTGAGTAACAAATAGACCCAGATTAAGCCATCTAAGTATGTCAACCATGCCAACCTTTACAGGAAATCGGCTCAAGTATCTGCCCAGTGTGGGTGTTGGTAAAGTTCTCCTACCAGAATGTACTTTGTCCTGGGGCACCACTGCATTCCATGCCCCTGCCCAAATTACCAACCCATCATGAAGGTAAATCCAGTCCTTTAATATTGTAGCTAAACCCACTACAAGAGTACCTGGAGGGATATAAACTGTTATAAATGTGCTTATAACACATTCCAATCTGCTTTTAATCATAACATATCTTCCCTTTCTATCCATTCTTGAATCCATTTAAAAAAAAAAAACTGTCTTTTGAATTTTAGAATAATAGCTCCCATTCTAGCTGGATAAAACCCAAAGCCACCATTCTATATCCAGTTCTTTTCAAATTACATTCCTCTGTCTGACTTAAACGAGACTCTTGCAACAGATATGTCTGGAAAAGGTTTTTAAAACAATCAAAGTTTGTCTCTTTTCACAGGATTAGTTATGCTGTCCACATTCTAAGATAAAAGCCTGACCATTTAAAAAAAAAAAAACAAAGTAAAAAGCAAAGTAGGGAAGTCATCTTGTTTCCCTGACAATGCTGCTTTTTTAGACCAAGTTGTAGCTTCTTTAAAAGTCCCCCAATAACTAAAAGTTCAAATGTGCTTCTTCTCCCAGAAAATGCTGTTCTTTGACCGGAAATACATAGAGTCATAAGATTTTGAGCATATTGCAGTGGAAGAAAAACAATGTAAAAAAAAAGATTAGTTGTAGACTGATAGAAAACTTTATAGACAACTCTAGCATCTAACTTCTGAGTTAAGTGTAAAGTACTTAATTGCGTCCTTCCAAGGAGGATGAGGAGTATCATAACTCAGTGTTGAGATGAAAATGGGTGCCTTTGCAGCACTAGTGAGCAGCAGGATACATAAATTAACTACTCATTGTGGCATGATGACAAAGTCTTCCACACACCCCACCTGTAAAAGTTTAAGAATACAAAGCAACAGAGGTTAAAACTAAGGTAAAAACCACTATTCCAAATATTTGGCATACACCAGATCTGATACGACTACAGCAGCTCTGAATATAGCTACACATTGTATTGTACTGACATTTTGGTGCCTTTCCTCAGTCAGACGTCTGCTCCATCACCTGAAATCACGAAGTAATTTGATTGGACATGCCTTAACATGCAAACTTTAACAAGGTTCTGCCAATTTAGTATGTCACCCCATTAGAAAAGCAGAACTGTAGTTAAGGCACATTACAGGACCAGAGTTCACTGTAAAGCATGCACTTAACTGAAAACTGTGGTTTAAACCACAGACATTCAACCTTCCGTAAGTAGCCAAAATCCTTGACTTCATTTTAAGAGCGAGAGACAGAGTCTACCCAACCCCAACCCATTTATCGGAAACCCACAGCAGTAGAGAAATCTGATCTGTAAGAATCTAACAGTGCTACCATTTCAGAGAGTTAGGTTCCAACCCTGGCTTCCTCATCAGAGACTCACTAGCTCTTCTCTTCCCTGTGAGCCACCACTTGAAAAGTGGAAACAGCTCTGGCAATGATGAACTGACCACATACTGATTTCTAAGTGGCTGTCCTGGGAGGGACCAGTCAAGCCCATCTGCTAAACAGTGATGGTGTTCAGTGAGATTTTCAACTTAGACAGAGCTTCCTCCATAGAGGTTACTGTAAGCTGACCCCGCAGAGTGACAACTCTCAGGAAGGCAGGGTACAAAACTCTTGCTTTTCATTCTCTCATGTTATCTTAATAACTGGGTGGAAAGCCAACCTACTTTTGTAGGTATCTTCTGAAAAAATTGTGATCGTAGAACACCCTCATCACTTCAGTGGGTATCTCCTAGCCTGGAGCCCAAAGTGCAGAAAGTATCTTAAAGCTAGCAAAAGACTGGACTACCCCTGTGAGATCTCTGCACCTGTGGTAGGAAGAAACAGTGTGCTCTTTTAGTTTGTGTTGAAACTACCCGTGTTCTTCTCCACTCTGCTAATTTGGTAGACATAAATGAAATAGAGTCTCACCCCTCCAGGCCTTCAGATATCCCCATAATACAGATATTTTTCCATAATGTTTTGTCCTCTTAATCTATGATTCTAGCCTTTGCAAAATCTTGCCTAGCTTCTGTGTGTGATCCGGTCTGATGATCTGCCAGCAAGTCATTTATTTATTTAATGTTCAGCATGCAAAGTCAGAGAACCTTCCATTTCTTCCAGTTGAGACTCATTTTTTTTCAGTGTAGTTGCTTAACAATGAGTTAATCTTCTGTAGCTCTGTTGAAACTGAGTCAAATTTAGAATTTGTGGAATTAAGGTCTTTCTGTTCCACCACTTGGTCTAGAGGAGGGAGTCTCTTCATGTACTTTGAGTTTCTTTCTTAGCCAGATACTTGCCTATTGGGACTAGGAGAACTCATAGATTTTCTTGTTCTTCTTTTTCCCATGAGACATAAGACACAAGTTCAATTCTATCTATTGGCTATAGAAAAGAGTTCCAAAAGTAGGCTACATAATAACTATAAAGAAAAGGGTTAAGGACAGCTAAGACATGTATGTATTAAAAATGCAAAGGCTACTAGCGGAATCTGATGAAGTTTACTCTCACTAGATGAAAGCGCTAAACTTTGTATTAAAAGTGTGGATTTTATTCACGTTTCCAGCGTCTTTGTGATTCTGCTAGTAGCCTTTGGATTTTTTTTCGTTTGGTTTGTAGTGGCTACTTGGACTTTTTTTCTAAATGTATGTATTACTCAGTCACCATCTTAACCAGAAATATAAAGTCATACTTCTCATTTGTGTGGATTTTTGTGTCATATTTTTGGTCTTTTCCTCATAAGATTTGTGGCTTTTCTGGCAAATAACTGAGACATGAAATCACTAAATCATGACAGACTTTTGAGTTTCAAACTTCATATCCTTCCAAAACTGCATGGCTGTGCAAAACCTGTTAGCTAGTCAGGTTTCTAACTTTATAAGAGTAATAATTAAAGTTTGTGACTGATTTTAGCCCCCCTCCCAATATTTTTGGCTTTGTCTACATTTCTTGCTCTAAGAGTTTGAGAGGTATGGGTGCAGTATCTATTAAAGTTTATTCCACAGTTATCAGAAATGAATGTCCAGATCAAGAAGAGTGTTTCAAGTTATTAAAGAGGCTAGTGTTGGAGTAAAGAGATGGCAGCTCATTGTAGAGGATTAATTTGAGAGAGCTCTTCGTCCCTCTATACTTTTCTTACTTGATAACCAAATATTACTGTGACAATGGATGCCACAACTGTACAGGAAAAACATGATACTCCTGAGGATATTCCCTTAAATAAGCTATCAGAAAGGTAAATGATTGAGAAACTCCTTAAAATGATGCAATCTGTTTCTTCAGAGAAGTACAGAGCTGGTTAGGTTATCAGCAGGAAATTCTTACCTCCATGGATTCAGAGTTTGATCACTTACGTGAAAAAGGGAGAACTTGGGAATCAGTAATAAATACAGGCTTCACAGACTGTGGAAAGAGATATCAGCTATAGGTTCATAAGTAAGTACTAGGCTATCTGCCCAAAAGCATTTATAAGCCTAGCCAGAATGTGTTGGCATTCGCCACCCCCTTAGATTAGTTCCCTATGCCTCTGTCCAGCAGAGCCACTGAAGTGATCCCTAGGGTAAACTTTCTGTTTCCCATCCACTCATCAAGGTTTCTGAGAGAGACAAGATCGATGACTTAGAGAATAGATAAAGATGGGGTAACAGTTGATTGGTCAGAATATCGAATTCTGTCAGAGATAAGGAACTGTTTAACTATTTTCACAAAAAATATTTTAATGGCCATTATCACCCCAAAAGATCTTTATTGGGAATTATACAATGACTGGCCATTAACATTCGAAAATGAGAAAGCACCACACAAATAAAAAACAAATAAAACAAACAGACGTGGAGTAGGAGTCCTGAAGCACTACACCACACATGAAGACCATAATAGTCTATTATATCAAGACAAAAGTGTTCAATTTTACGTTTGTAATAAACAGTTTTATTACTATTACTGGTGCGTGCAGTGCTTCACAACTACTACTCCACGTTCGTGGTTTTATTTAACATTTAAAAATGAGCACACTGATTGGTCAGCCCAACCAGCATGCCCGTTGTAAATTGAGCATATACCAATGGAAAAAGGTCTTGTCACTTGGACGTTCATCCATTAATATATACTATCACTTTTTAAGTTTTCTTCACCATAAAAAAATAATAATAAAATTAGAAACCCAGACAGTCCAGAGGTATGAGAGAGACAGAATGGAGAAAGTACTAGGAAAATCAGGTACATTATTTAAAACTAAAGAAACATACCTGATCTTCCTTGTATTTTCTGTATCCTGTCTCTCTCATACATCTAAAGTGTCCAAATTTCAACCTTAAAAAAAAAAAGCATTGGAGATCTTCCTTTTTCTGTTGCTTCCTTTTCAAAACACTGATGTACTGTGTAAACATGGGAATTTAAGTCACGTATGCATGCGCAGTACATCAAATAAAGCAGCAGGATCTCTAATGAAAGCAGAAGAACACCATAGAGCCATTATACAAAGACATTATTTAAGAAAAGTAATTTTTTCTTAAATAATGTCATTGTATAATAGCAATAACCAACTCCTGGGTGTGGTATTTTGAAGATTTACCCATGTTTGCCTTTGTGTAATAACTCGGGCTTCACCCTCGTAATTAAACCACACCAAACCATGGGTAAATGTTCAATATACCGCACTCAGTCATTGGTTATTGCTATTATTATCCACCATATTGGGACTGGAAATTCCTCTTTTCCTCCTACTACTACCAATAAGTCATGACAACTTAAATGCAAGCATTACTCATATGCAGCTATGGACTGGTTATATAACATTTACCTTCTTCAAGGGATCTGTGTTAATGGCTATGTAGTCCAGATATACCAGGACTTTTCTAAATCTCTTTTTATAAGGTCTGCATTCAGTGAGGTATTGGTAGTGAGGAGCCAGAGAAGGGTGTATTCAGCCCCCTCTGATCTTGGTCTCTGCTTCTAGAATTGCAGGCCTCTGATGGCTTTCCTAACTATGCCCCGCAATGTGACATGAAGATGCAGAATTACAAGAGCTGGATGACTGCTCAGTGCAAGATACTAATTTAGCTACTTCCATGAATTAGTCAGAGCAAAGAAGACATAGGCATATAAACAAAACGAAAGATGGCCAACCACATGCTTGCTCTAAGAAAAGTCAACCATGGGTTTGTGCATAGGAAAGGCAGATGGTCACAGTTTCTATCCATAATACACCTATGCATAGTTATGCTTCGTAAGGGGATTGGAAGGTGCAGGTTCTTCTACAAATTCTACACCCTTAAAGAAGTATTACATGAGGACAATTCTTCAAGATCCCAACACCACAGCTGTGATGGGTGCATGTCAAGGAAATGGGAGGATTAAGTGAGCTCAGGATTTAGTGATGACGATATTGTAAAGGGTGACTAACATGGTCCTAAGGTACACTTGCACAGGCCGGAAAAAAATTCAGTGAGACTTTCTTTGCCGTCATACACTTCTTCAGCTAAAGAGCCTTTCATTGATCTTCAGCTAAAGAGCCTTTCATTGATGTTGGCTTGGCTCTACAAGGTTTCCAAACCTGGATCTGTTTGATTTTTCCTTTAGAAATAAATATATTGGATGAGACATTATCTCTTATGAAACTACTGAGGCACATTATTTTCTTTCTTTTTAATGTAGACTTGCTGAATAATATTTTTGCATTTCTAGAGTTGGATTTTTAACAGATTAATTTGTTATACATACCTCATTTCCTTGAGCCCTGGAATTTT
Organism: Protopterus annectens; assembly: GCF_019279795.1. NCBI lineage: Eukaryota > Metazoa > Chordata > Ceratodontiformes > Protopteridae > Protopterus > Protopterus annectens. The sequence continues at coordinate 1,027,809,642 of NC_056744.1, forward strand.
TACATTTTTTTGGTCGAAAGAAACAATTGCTATTCAGTTAATGTGAACGATTCATGGTTATTGTATTTATTTTATGCAGTATGGAAGTTATTTAGTATGTAAGCATTTCCACTTTTACTGATTATGGAAGGACGTCTTACTGTTGTATATTTCTGTTAGCAATGAGAAAGAATCTGATTTTTACAACTTGGATGTTATAGTAGCAGTCCTTTTGTACAATGTTCAGCTTAAAAAACTTCTGCTTTTTAGGAGTTATTGCAAGGTTGGATATTTTGTGTTTAAAGATATCTATTTTTTCCTTGGTTGCATGAGAACTGGGAGTAGCCTCCAATATTGACATCAAGGGCCTGGGTCTCAGGTACCACAACAGAACCCGATACCAGGTATAGGTCCTAGGAAGGTTCTCTTAGTCTGGAATGTTGGGGGGGGCAGTACTGTGGTGGACAGCAGACTAGCAAGTTCTATTAATGTCACAGACCAGGTTTAGGCCTTGTGTGCAGGTTGCCTGAGTGGATTTTGACTTATGGATATGCAACAACTCCTTCAAGGCTGGGTCTGAGATGGCCTTGTATGCCAGACACAGGTCATCTCTGAACAGTCTGTATGAGACTGAGTAGAGGGACAGGGCTTTTAGCCTATGTGTATAGGACAGATGTTTGAGACACTGGATTTTCCTGGTCAGGAACCTCTATGGTCTCTCCAGCAGCTGCATGTGCTTGCAAGGTACATGCCAAAGGAGGCATTGTACTCGATAATGGGTCTGATAAGGGAGGAATACAGGGATGTTATGACCTCCTTGTTTCTGGATGAAATGTCATTACTTATTAGGTGGGCCATGTAGAAAGCCTTCTGTACAGTGGAGGCAACGTGGTGGTCAAAAGTTAGGTTGCTATCAACCTGGGTGCCCAAGTCTCTCACAACTGCTTGCACGCTTAGTACATTGTTATTAATGTGATAATTAGCAGGGACGTCATTTTCCCCAAAGGGGATAATGATTCATTTCTTGGCATTCAGTTTGATTCATGCTCCTAGTTCCAGTCATTAGTTTGAATAAGGACCTCTTTGAGGATGTTCACATTACTAGGGGAATTTAAGACAGTGCCCGGCTTGCAGTCATCTGCAAACTTGGTCAGCCACAGACCAATGGTTTTGGCTTGCACCTCAGAAAAGTATATCCCAAACAGTAGAGGCCCGAAGACCAATCCTTGGGGTAAACCACTCATTACGGGTCTACTACTAGAGGTGGCTTCCCCTATTTTGACTGAGTGGGTTCTATCAGTGGGCCAGTTAGCTACTCATCAGGAAACATGCGGGCTGATGCCTAGCTGGGAGAGTTTATCTATTATGCCCTAGTGGTGAATAGTGTCGAAGGCTTTGGCTAGGTCAAGATAGGCGGTTTGCACCGTCTTCCCCTCTTCCATGGCTTTGGTGACTGTTTCGAAGAAGTTGACCAAGTTTAATAGGCATGATATAGCTTTGACAAAACTAAACTCTGTGGGGTCAAGCGTTTGGATGTTGCCAATTTCCTTGTTTATAAGGTCCATGATAACGTGTTCCATGGCCTTGCAGATGAGGCTCGTTAGTCTGATAGGCCTACACTTGCCTGGGTCAGTGGACGCTCCACTATTGTGTGGAAGGATGATGGTGGCTGTCCTCCATTCGGCTGGGATGAAGCCAGTGCTCAGGCTTTGTTTAAACCGGGTGCCTAATGGAGTTGAGTGCGCATGCCTGAGTTCATGTAGGATGCAACCAGGGATGTTGTCGGGTCCCATGGAGACTGTATTTTTTGCCTTTGAGAGGGCATTTAAGACCTGCTCCTTGGTAATGCGGGGAGGGGGGCAGGTGCTGGAGATGTCCTGGTTCACTGATAGGGGGGACGGGCGTGAAGTTTTCACTAAACCTGTCTGCCAGCAGGTTGGCTATATCTGATTCATTTGTGTCTGTTGTGTTCTTGACCACCAATTCAGAGCAGATTTGGGAGTTACCTTTGAGACTGTGGACATAGGCAAAGAAAGCCTTGTGATTATCCTTAGTGGTTGTGGCCAATTTGCACTCGAAGTTAGCCTTAGAGGATTTCACCAGTGACCTTATTTGCTTGTTCATACAAAGGAGAGATTGCTTCCAATTCAGCACCTGCTCGTTCTTGGTCCTGGACAGCAATTTTTTCCTTTTCTTCTAGACTTTGTTTATTGCTGCTGTACATTAGACAGGTTTACTCTTCCTTGAGGAAGATGATTTGGTCCTGTCAGGTATTACTGAGACCATACAGCTATGTAGGCGCTCATATAGTTTTTGGCGTAGGCTTGGACATTAGAGATAGTTCCAACTGAAGGGATGGTGGCTATGAAGCTGCTTATACCTGCTCTCAGGAGATTGTAGTCAGCTTTTTAAAAGATTTTTTTGTTTGACCCTGACATGGGGAGGGGGCAGGAGAGATGGTGACTTTGAAAGTGATCGCTTTATGGTCGGATCTTAACAAGGAGGATGAAACTGTAGGGGTGCTACAGTGGCTGCTCATGTTGGTTAGTACCAGCTCCAGGATATTTTCACCTCTTGTGTGGGGGTCAACCGGCTGATCCAATGCATTGGCATTGACTATGTCAAGGAATCTCTGGCAGTTCATGTTTGGGCTAGAATAGGTCTTCCACTTTATGGTTGGGTAGTTAAAGTCACCCAGGATCAGGATAGAGGGTTGAATTTTGATGGATTCAAGAAAGTCCAGATAGGTGGAGTGGACATCCTGAGTCATGGTTGGGGGTCTGTAGCTAGCTATGATTTGAATAGGTGTTTTGTTAACAGTTAATTACACTTGGAGTGTCTCCTGTGTATCATACTGTTTGACCAGCCTGAAGGTGTGTATGTCTTTGATAAATATTGAAACTCCACCTCCTTTGGCTTTGCAGCCCTCTATTTTGGGGTCTGAAAGTATGATAAGATGAGTAACCTGATAAGGCTGGGGTACTCTCTGCAGCTTTGAACCAGGTTTCAGTGACTGCACACATGTCAGCTTCCTCCAGGGTGAGGAATGCTTGCAGTGAGTGCAGTTTCATGCTAAGACTCCTAGCATTTAGCAGCATGACCTTTAAATTTTGTTTAGAAGAATTTTACATGCTGGTAATATTATGCTCATTGCTTTGCCTAAAAATGGCACTATGGGGGAGGCAAGAGCCTTTGCCAGAAGCCTGAAGCCCAGGGGTGACAGATGAAGGCCTTGTCTGGCAAAGCATTGTGGTCTGTCAATCATGTCCTCCCAGGCTGTCACGTACTGGATCCCCTTGGAATGACACCAGAAACTAAGCCAGTTGTTAAAGTCAATCATTTTCTGTTTGTATTGAAGCATCATTCTAGGTGACGGTAGGATGCTGCTTAAGGCTAGGGACTTACATGCCTGGGACACATATTCAGTGAGCACAATCATGTGTCTCTTCATATAGTCCAGAGATGTACATCTCAAAGCATTCACACCAACATGGACTATGACAGAGTCGTAACAGTGCCTGTTGTTAAGAGACTTGAGTGTGTGCATGACATGGAGGATTCTAGCACCTGACAATCAACTTAACGTGATCTTCTACTTATCTAGCCTGGTGAGGGGCACATCTGTGTCTCTCACGATAAAGTATCCTATGATTAGTATGTTGAGTTTGTTGCTGGGCTTTAGAGGCTGTGAGACACTGGCATGTGTACTATGTGTTAATAACAAGGTACAGAAATGGCGGAAGTGGAGACCTTGAGTGTGGTCAGCAAACAGGTCTTTGGGGAGTAAAATTTTAGAGAAGGTGTTAAAACACAACTTAGGAGATCACTGTCAAAGGAAAAGCATATTATGGTATGTGCTCGTGTGTGCTTGGAGAGACAGAATGCTGACTGTGGGAGGCTTCCTTTCTAAACAAGTAAAATAAATAATTTCTTTAGAATATCAACTTAAGCAAGTATAAGCCTCACTGACTGGAATAGAGGCAAATTCAAGATTTCAAAATCTAAACTGATTTAAAGAACAGCTTTGAACATGGGTGGGAGGGAAACCTTAATGTCTGAGAAAGGCATTATACAGAGAAGAGAATTTTAATGACTTCCCATGGAGAAATCTGGGAAGTATTTAGCTTCAAAGTTGAGTGATAGAAAAAAGAGACTGATACTACGTTTTAAGGGATAAGAGAACAAAATATATAGGAACAGGGAAAGTATTCAAGAAATATTTGTTGTCTTTTGTGGTAAACTACACTGTTCAGAGTTCAAGAAACACGCCAGTGGGGGGGGGGCCTTTTTGAGATGGAGAAGACAATGTTTATCAGGAGAAATATTGTCATTGACAAGGATATTAATTTAGAGGAAATGTGTTGGGCAAGGGATAAACTCAAATGTAAGAAGGCCTCTGGTAAAGCTGGCTTTAAAGAGGAGTTCTGTAGATGTGGGAAAATCCATATATGAGGACATTGTGCCAGGTGTTCACTGATAGATGAGGACTGGGTTACTCCCCTGCTCTTTTACTAGAGGGCAGCTAGTGTAAATTTCTAAGGGAGCTGAGGATTCAGTCAACCCAGGGATTTTAAACCTATTTCATAAATAAATGTAGATGCATGACTATGTATCCATGACTTTGGCTAAATGTTTGGAGAATATTCTTCTCAGTATCATTGACAGGTACCAGAGAGGTTTTGTGAGGTTTAGATCTGCAGATGAGAGTTGGTGGCAGCTGAGAATATTTATTAAATCGGCAGAAAATAAACATTGGGAGAACATGGGAGTATTATTTTTCAACGTTAGAAAGGGGTTTGACACATTGGAGCTGTTGGTTGTTTTTGGTTTGCTAGAAGAGATTGGTTTTGGGCTTACGTTTTGTAGATGGTTTAAGGCTTTATACAATTCTCCCTCAAGTTATCTTAATTGTAAATGGTGAACTTACCTCTCAAATTCAAGTTGAGAAGGCCACTAGGCACAAATATTCTCTATCTCCTTTCCTAGTTTTCTTTGTTATAGTATTGCTGGCACAAGAGGAGAAATGTTATCTTGAATTAATACCCTCTTGCTGGAAGCTGTTCAGGTTGTTTGCAGATGGCTGTTTACTAGTGTCTGACAGACTAAACTTAATGTTTGATAGCATATTACAGTCATTTGAAGAATTTAAGACTTTATCAAGATTAGACTGTAACTGGAATAAAATGTTTCAAATTAGAGTAGGTAGAAAATTGGAAAAGATAGGAGAGAATTTGATGAAGAGGGTGTTATAGTCAAATATTTAGGAATCTTAGCTTTGGATTCACTGAAAAAGAACATAGTCAACTAAACTATAACAACCTTTGCCTCCAGGTGATGAATTTACTGTCTATATAGTTTTAAAAAAAGTACCTTGAACGGGGGAGAATTAATATAGTCCAAATGATGATATTACCTAAGATTCTCTATTTCTTTAGACATCTGCCAATTAACGAGTGAGAGAGATGGATATTTAAATTGTAATGGATTTGTGATGGGTATGTTTAGAATAATAGGAGTAATAGAATATGCAAGGAAATACTTTGTCTGCAGAGAATGTGAGGCAGCTGGGGAATGCCTGACTTTATGATGTACTTAGTGGCAGTGAGGTCATCCTTTTACATTTCTGAGGCAGAAGAAGGTGATATAGAAGAAAGTGTGAAGAAATGGAGAGAAGATAAATGAAATGTATTAACTTAGTTGAGAAAAGTCAGAGAACCGAAAGCATAAAATATTTATAGAAATAAGTGGAGAGACTATTTGAAATAATACTTACATCAGGATCCAGGGAGAAGTGGTAGATTTGAAGAGCTGGTGTACTAAGGAAATTTTAAAGATAAAGGGTTTTCTTTGTCCAATGTTTTCAATGGAATGAGAAACAGAATTCATGTCCTGTGATAAGTTCAGGCAGGATTATTAGTTAACTGAGGGGTAAATTACTCCATTTTTAACAATTACAGAGAACATTCAAGAGATGGCTAGCTGACCAGGGTCTGGCACTATATTCATCACTTAACGGTGACTTGTGTGAGATTGTATCTGATGAGGAAGAATAAAATCCTGCAAGATTTAGTTTTTATTAAATGCAGAAAAAATTATCTCCCGTATCGATAAGATCCAAACCAAAGGATAAAACGTCACACAGACAAGCCGTTTAGTAAAAACTGTAAGAAAAATACAACCAAGCTAGAGTCTTCACAGTGTAATACCATAAACCTCCTGTAGTGGTGGCCTATATGGTATATGCATGTAACTCTTAAGGACATAGCAGTGCTTCAGTTACATGGCTTCTGAATGTCCATGTTTTTCTACTTGTTAAGTCTTTATGGGTGCATTCAGGCCAATAAAGGCCTGAATGTAGAGACATAAGCAGTACAGAACTCCCTTACAGATATGCTTAGGTTGACAACAGTAAGTTGTTGGAGATGAGGTGAGCAAGGGGCTGGGTGGGGGATAAACATATGATATGGGAGTGTCAAAAGATCAGAAAATTATGGAGTAGTGCTAGACATGAATGAGAAGTATTTTACAATAAAAAGGTACCAAAATTGCCTTTCCTCCTTCTTTGGATAGGAGGAGAGTACAAAGGATAGAGCAAATATGAAAAATTACAAATCTTATTGAAGGCAGGGTGGGTTAAAACTGGAATAACTAGAGGATGAAATGATGATTTAGACTGGGGAAAGTTAAGGTGACAGTTAATTTACAAAAATACAGAGAGGGTATAATGGTTCAAGACTATAGGAGATCTAAACTTAAAATAAGGAAAATTTGTAAAAAATGTCAGTGAGTGCTGCCTGGTGAAAGATATTTAATAGATGTGGGTTGCTTTTAGGAGATTTTTCTAGAAGATGTTTGGGTTGCATAGGCTGAGGTATAGGACTGCCACAATAACTTTTTAACTTGCTACAATTTAAGGGGTAAAAATTTACAACATTGAAGAATATTATGTTTTTTCTCTTTGTATGATTTCTACGATGCATATTTTAACATGTAGTATTTATTTTATTATCTTTTATTTATTTATATGTGTTTACTGGGGCATTGCACTGATCTTAATGGACCAATGTGAGAGTGTTCAATCTCGCCGTTTGTTCTTACAAATGGGTGTCGGAGCCGATCCTCGGCTCCGAGTCGGCCGCTTAGCAAAGCTCTGCTTCTAGGAGAAGCTCGAGACCAACCTACCTCCCACAATTCCCTCTGCCTCTACCTCAGATCTAGTTTGCCGCTGCAACCGATCGCATCGAGTTTGAGAGCTCTGACCAACTTTTGGGAAGATAAGCTAATTTCTTATTTTTTTTGTGAAATCTTCTGATTTTTTTGGGAACTTAACTTTAGTGTGTGTGTGTGTGTGTCTGGATCCATCCTTGTTGGCTACACTAATATATATATTTTATATATATAAAGTTTAGTTTCCTTAGGGCCTACCCCTCCTAGTTACTAGATACTTGCAATTATTATTGCTGTGTTTGTGGAATTATATCTAACTTTCTTAAGTGTCATTTGGTACTTGTACAGTTTTTTTCACAGGATATGTCTGAAAAAGCCAAGTCTGGATTCAAGAGGTGTCAGTGTGGGCAAAAGATGTCTGTCGCTGACAACCATAGCTCCTGTGTCTACTGTCTTGGCCCTCTCCATCTACAAGAAGACTGTTCTATCTGTCATTCTTTTAGTGGAAGGGTCATGACAGATAGACGCAGGAAGCTTATAGATAGGGGTCTTTTGAAGCCTGCCTTCCAAGAGGCACTTGACAAGTCGGACCAGGCTTCTAAGTCCTCGAAGGGATCGAAGACATCGGAGCCCACGTCATCGGCTCCGAGTTCTTGGCTTAAAGTTCGTTCACCGGTTCCACAGGCTTCGGGGCCGAGTGTCGAGCTTCTTACTGTGACCGAGCCTCGAGTCTTGGAACCGGTGTCGGAGCTTCCACCTCGTGCTCTATTGAGGTTGGTACTGTCCTCGGTTGCTTTGACCCGTTCTTCCAGGCCCCTCTCCGACACCAACGTAGATCGTGTGGTGCAGAAGTTAATGGAGAACACGGCCCTGTCCAAGCTCATTTCGGTCTCCTCCCAATTGGTGTCGAAACTTGAAGGTCTTCCCTTATCTCCATCTGGTCCTCCTCCGAGGCCTACACAGCTTTCGGAGCCAGGAGATGTTGATCTGATGATAGTGGAACCCTTGGTGCCGGAACCGTCCCTTCCTCGGTCGGCACCGTTGACCTCGACTCTGTCGGAACCGTTAGCGGACTCGCGGAACCGACGATCTCCCCTTGGCTCCGGGACCGAGAGTCAAACCGATCTTTCGGTGCCGACTCTCCCCCTCGGTGCCTCGGCACGGATCGCTTTGGCTCCATCCTCGGGGTCGATGCCCTTGGCTTCCGCGTCGGAGACACTTCTGCATTCTTCGGAACCGGAGGACTCCTCGACTCGGGGTCTGGGGGCCTTTGACCTCATGAGGAAGGTATTGTCTTCTCAGACAACCACGTCAACGGAAGCAACTTCTCTCTCCCATAAAGGTCCGTTGTCTTCTTCTGCACCCACGACTACCCATAAGCGTAGAGCACCAGTGTCTCAGCCACTCCCAGAGGGAGCCCCTTCTTCCTCGGAGGCCTCATTGTAAGCCCCTCCCGATGACATTCCGAGGAAAAAGTTGTGCAAGAGGAGGCACTTAGATTCTCCACAAGAATCTTTAACATCGGATACTGACTTAGATGAGTCAGAAGGGTCCCCAAAATCACCCTCAGAGGATGTCTCCTTTGCTGACATCCTGGAGATCCTGAAGCAGAGAGGTGATTGGCAGGCCCTACCCCCTTCTGAGGATTAGTCAGTTCTGCTGAAGGCATTTGGTGCTCGTCCTTCCTCCTCCTGGGTCACTCCGCCATTCGACGAGTTAATGGAGTTAATTGCTCGAAGGGCGTGGGAGGCACCTGACACAGTGGAGCCAGTTCCCAGGAAACCTAACAAATACATAACTGCCCCTCAGGACAAGTCATACCTTACTAAGGGAATTCCAGTGGATGCTATGGTGGTGGCCGCAGCCACTAAAAAGGAGATGTCCGAATCTTCCTCGTCTGTCCATCCCCCTAACAGAGACTCTAGGACCATGGACAGATATGGGAAGTGCATTTTCAGTTCAGCGACTTTTTCCATGTGATCGCTGAACTACTTGACACACTTCACACGATTACAGAGGGATCTAGTCAAGGAGTTGGGAGATACCCTCCAGGGTAATACAGATGCTGCTGTCTCGGACAAAGTTACAGCACAGCTCAACACCCTTACATCCATAGTGAACTCGTCCATGAGGCTCATCTCGTATGCGGCCGAAGGGTCGAGTAGGGCTGCAGCTTCAGCGATTGCTCTTTGTAGACAATCCTGGATGTGGCTGTGCTCCTTTGCGGAAGCCTTCAAGTCTTCCTTTACTAATGCCCCCTTTGATGGTGCCACTCTTTTTGGCCCCAAAGTAAAGGAGACTCTAACCCGGTGTGAGCAGGAAGGAAAGACTCTGTCTGCTGTCGGAGTCCATTTTTCCACCCCATCCAGACCGTACCCCAAAGGGCAATGAGGTGGAAAGATGTGGTTTCATAAACCCCAGGGTTCTTTCCCAGGCACACAGGGTGATGTCCCCCCCCAGAGGCAGAGGAGGGGGCAGAAATGGAAGACGCCGCTCTGGCGGCAGAGGGGGTCCGCAGAACCAAGGTGACAAGGATACTATCACTGGGAAGCCTTTCCAGCACTCCTGAGAGGAGGCCCGACTGTCCTGCTCTGGAGGCAGTCGGGGGTCGCTTAGCTTTATACCCTCAGGCCTGGCAAAGCCTTACTTCAGACAATTGGGTAAAAAGCATTATCACCAGAGGTTACAAAATCCCCTTTGTATTTCCCCCGTTACCACAAAAACGGTCCCCAGATGTACCACCCCATCTGTGAAAACCAGCAGTGATAGAAATCTCAAAGCTGCTAGAAAAAACAGTCATCCAACCAGTCCCGGCGGACCAAAGAGGATCCGGAACTTACTCAAGGTTCTTTTTAGTTCCAAAAAAGACAGGGGACTGGAGGCCAATTCTGGACCTAAGCAATCTCAATACATTTGTGAAGAAAGAAAAGTTCCGGATGGTCACGCTTCAATCGATCCTTCCGTTTTTGCAGAAGGACGACTGGATGTGCTCAATAGATCTCAGGGACGCCTACTACCACATCAAGATGGCCAGAATGTCCAGAGATCACCTGCGCTTCTGGCTGGGAGCCAGTCACTTTCAGTTTCGAGCCCTGCCCTTTGGTCCTTAGCCCCCAGGGTTTTCACCAAATGCATGGCAGTGGTAGCGTCTCACTTGAGACGCCTAGGATTCCGGGTGTTTCCATATCTAGACGACTGGCTCCTTACCGCCACCACCGAGCGTCAACTGATTCAGGCCAGGGATTACACAATCAGCCTTTGTGCTCTGTTAGGGATTTCGATAAATTTCGAAAAATCTGCGTTACAGCCCTCAGAGCATATTTCATTTATAGGCGCAGATCTAGATACCCGTTCCTTGCTAGTAAAACTACCCTCCGCAAGGATAGCTTCCCTACAACAACACGTATCTCTCCTACTTTTATCCAAGAAGTCCCCAGCCAAACTAGTCCTAAAAGTCTTAGGGCTCATGTCAGCTTCCCTCATTGCAGTCCCCATGGGGAGGTTACACATGAGAATTCTCCAATGGCTGCTGTTCACACAGTGGTCATTCCAGCAGTTACCGCTGACACACGAGATTCACATAACAGATTCCTGCAAAGCACACCTGTCTTGGTGGTTACAGGATCACAACCTCATCAGCGGCCGACAGTTTGTGTTACCAAACCCAACGGCCACGGTGACCACGGACGCTTCCCTGATAGGGTGGGGGGGGCATCTTTCAGGGAAAGACAGTCCAAGGCGAATGGTCCAGCTTAGAGTACAACCTGCACATAAATGTTCTAGAGATGAGGGCAGTGTTTCTAGTGTTGCCACTCTTCTCCCCCCTTCTACCTCTAGGGACTATTGCAGTACAGACGGACAACATGTCCGTAGTCTGGTACATAAACAAACAGGGAGGAACCAGGTCTTACCAGTTGTGCAGAGAGGCCATGAGAATTTGGCAATGGGCAGAGTCCATGGGTCACTTTCTAATAGCAGCGCACATCCCGGGGTTATCCAACGTCATAGCGGACAGGTTGAGCAGAGCCATCCTGTTACCTCACGAGTGGTCCCTCAATCAGAAAGTGGCAGAAAGGATTTTCCGCAAATGGGGCCAGCCTTGCTGCGATCTGTTTGCGTCTCCAATGAACACAAAATGCAGAAGCTACTTTGCCCTTTTACCCCCTCCAGGGGATGTCCCCAGGGATGCTCTGATTCACGATTGGCCCCCGGGTCTCCTGTATGCTTTCCCACCTATACCACTGATCCCAAAATTTCTTCAGAAAGCCAAGGACCAGGAGAGGACTATAATTCTCATTGCCCCATTCTGGCCTCGACAGATCTGGTTCCCCTTTCTTCAAGCCCACCAAATGCAGGAGCCCTGGATTCTGGACCCAGTGCCAGATCTGCTGACTCATTCATCAAGAGCTCCTCACCCGTCGCTCCTATCCCTCAAGTTAGCAGCCTGGCTACTCCGCTTCCCAACTTAGCCAGGTCTGACCTTCTCTATCCGGCGGTCCAGAACATTCTGGTCGCCTCCCATAAGGCTTCCACTACTAAAATCTATACCAGTAAGTGGAAACGTTTCATCCACTGGGCGACTACACAGCATTTTGATCCTTTAGTAGCCCCCCTAAACAAGATTTTGGAATTCCTGTCCATTCTGTTTCACCAAGGAGCCTCTACTGCCACTTTAAAAGTTCAGTTGGCTGCTATTTCCAACTTTCACATAGGAGAAAACGGGGCTCCCGTTATGGCTCATAGGCTTTGTAAAGCCTTCATGAAAGGGTCCTTTCATCTCAGACCAACAGTTAGGTTACCTACAGCTCCTTGGAATCTAAATTTACTCTTATCCCAGTTAATTTTACCACCCTTTGAACCAGCTTCTTCCTGTTCCTTAAAGTTCTTGTCCTGGAAGTCTCTTTTCCTAGTAGCTATCACGAGTATCAGAACTTCAGGCACTTTCCATCAAGCAGCCATATTTAATTTTTCACCCTGACAGGGTATCATTACGCACCAACCCTTCCTTTCTCCCTAAGGTTTGTTCGGTTGCCAACTTTAATCAGTCCATTGAGCTTCCTACATTTTTCAAGAACCACTCCAACAAGCTGGAATATATGTTACACAAATTGGATGTTCATAGACAACTCAGATTCTACCTGGATAGAACTAAGGACCATAGGAAAACGGACCAACTTTTTATAGCCTTTGCGGACAACAAAAAGGGCATGGCAGTGACGAAGCGCACACTTTCTAAATGGCTAACTGATTGTATAACCTTCGTGTATTCTGCTTCAAACCAGAATTTGCCCACCAAACCAAAGGGACATTCTACTAGGTCATATTCCACATCTCTGGCTCATGCGGCTCGTCTGCCATTGGACACTATTTGTGCAGCCGCCACTTGGTCTAAACCGCATACATTCATCACTCATTATAAAGTTGATAGGGCTTCCAGGGATAGAGCATCTTTTGGTTCCACTGTGCTCAGGAATGTTCTTCCGTGAGTCACTCAGGGTAACGGAGCTAGGGATGCTACCCATTTGTAAGAACAAACAGCGAGATTGAACACTCTCACATAAAGAAATTATGTCCTTACCATAACGTTCCATGTGGAGTGTTCATCTCGCCTTTGTTCTTACATCCCCACCCTCCCACCCTCAGGTCTGGAAGAACGTACGGATTTAGAAGTCTGGTCTGTTTGTCTCCCACTAGTGGTCTCTCTGTTGTTCCTACTGGCTTGGGCTAGTTACTGCTCCTTATGTATCCTTTTTATGCTTGATTACCTTTGTTATTGCTGGATCTGGTCTTGTTTTGCAAACTAGATCTGAGGTAGAGGCAGAGGGAATTGTGGGAGGTAGGTTGGTCTCGAGCTTCTCCTAGATGCAGAGCTTTGCTAAGTGGCCGACTCGGAGCCGAGGATCGGCTCCGATACCCATTTGTAAGAACAAAGGCGAGATGAACACTCCACATGGAACGTTATGGTAAGGACATAACTTCTTTTTTTCAGGCACAGCCCAGATGGATAACGTAAGAAATGAACAAAACATATTTACTGATAAAAGGAAATGCTAAAACATATACATATGTACAGATGCAAGAATAGGCTGCAACATTTAGTTCAAGAAGAAGTTTACAATTTCAAAGCATAGATGGAAATTGGAATTGTGCTTTTGTGTTTTGGTTAAAAATGTAACCATAATGAATGAGATGGTTGTGCTACAGGGATAGCAACATATCCATGTAGAGAGATATGAAGACATTAGAAGAGATGTGTGTGAATAGTTGCAGAAAAGGATCCCATGGGAGGAATGCAAAGAGAAGAGAAGAGAAGTAGAATTGAGAGGAAGCTTGAGAGATGTGAATATAAGGGGGTGAGGAGGCTAGGATGAATGAGAGGAAGTGACTGATGGGATGACAAAATGAGATAAGAAAGGATGAAATAGGGTGAAGGCATGTGAGAGAGCTGCAGGATTCATGTAATGTGACCTGTGTAATTTTCCTTCATCAGTAAATAAAAAGGCCAAAGATCACTGCACAAGCTTTGAAATACTTTATCTTGACACTGTCAACAGCCCAGTAGGCTGATGCAAGCCAGCAAGGGTTGGGAACTATTTTATACGTGCTTCAAGTGTAATGAGTTATGCATAGAAATGCTATGCACAGACTAAAACAGCAACATTAGCAAAAAATTTCTAGAGATCAAAAGACTGATGGAAAAAGTATTACAGTGGAGTCTGAAGCTACTTTAAAGTATATTTGAGGAATATTTACAGGAGCAGGCACAAGACTATACAAAGAATGTTACCATAAGTGGTGCAACAGGCAGCACATTCACCTTTGGTGCAGAAAACTGTTTTGTGTTTGATTCCCACACCAGGTGCATCGATTGCTGGCACTGCAGTGCAGCATAAGAGGGGTGCAGCACTGCTAAGTGTGTCATCCTTCAGATGAGATGTTAAACCGAGGTCCCATCTGCTTGAGTTGGTGGTAATTCAGGTGGATGTAAAAGATTCCACACCTATTAAAAAGAGTAGACCTGAAAAAATTCCTCTAGTAATATATATACCACCTTATGTCTCACCTGAAAAGAGGCTACTGACCTAGTGGGATTATCACAGTCAACAAAGGATAACTAAATGTTGTTGTTGTGTCTTTCGGCTTATCCCGGTTAGGGGTCGCCACAGCGGAGCTCTGGTCCGCTAATGTTTGGTAGTGGATTTTTACATACCGAGTTACCAGCCCTGACACACAACCTTCAACGAAGGCATGCCCATTCAGGCATGCCTCCACACAGAAGGCGCTCTAGCTGAGAATCGAACGGGACAATGTCTTGCTGTGAGGCGACAATGCTACCGCAGCACCACTACGGTTAACAAAGGATAACTAAATTTAAAAAAAATATCACTGCAGAAGGATTGTCTACTTATTCAGTAGAAGCCAGGGAAGGCTTATACATATTGCAGATATCCCTCAGCAGGTAAAGACATAGGACTATAGTTACTGCGAGATGTCACCATGACAGTATGGTTGGCTAGATAGAGTAAGGCAGTTACATTCATTATGTAAGACATACTTTACTTTTAGGGAGGAACTATCAGAAAGTCTCACAACTATGTAATCAACTGCGGATGAAGCTGCATGCTTAATATTTTGGAATGACAAAGTGCAGATGGAAGGACTCTAACATTATGTTTAGCCCAACTATATCTGTACAAATTGATCAAATGACTTATGAATATAGACAGTGTGACATATATAGGAGCCAGAATCTGAGAGAGTCACTAATTCCACATGAAATTCATTCATAGCCTTGGCTAAAATTAGACATTGATTTGCTCCAATCCAGCATTCTTAATATCTAATTGTATGCAAGCTACTATTGCAAGTATTTTGAGATAGTTCAGTTAAAATTTGCGACAACATTATCTATAATAATTTTTAAATCCATATTTTCTGAACATGGAATACCTGAGCAAGTAATGTTCGATAATGGTCCAAAGTTTTCTAGACAGGAATTTCAATCATTTGTCAGAGCATGTGAATTTAAATATATAACCTCACCTCTACAATACCCCTGATCAAATAGTCAAATATAGAGAATTACCCAAAATGTCAAGAACATTCTGAAACAGTCTAATTATTCAGACCAAACTGGACTGTAACTTATCCTTTTAAAATACAGAGATATATCTGTCCAAGCTTTAGGTCTTTTTTCCAGCCCAAATTCTAATGAGCAGAAGATCATGGTTAAAACTCCCCAGGTTATTTCTATTATTGTTTGTAGGACATAGCATAGTTAGAAATTATTAGAGTTCTTACAGAGTAGACAACTGAAGTAGAAAATATTCTATAACAAAACACAAAGAAAGAGAGAGAGTGCCAAGGTGGTCCTTGATCACACTTTAGGTTACAAAATGCTAAATCATGCTTCTTGGTGGATCATCTTAACCAGCTCAAATTCTATGTAGTGTGTCATTATAAGGAAAAAAATGGTCTAACAGGTAGTCCGAGCAGACTAAAAACCGAGCCACAGGAAATCTTCTTTAACGCAAGTTTATTTCAGTAACAGCAAGCATTTTCGCTACTGCGAACCAGTAGCTTCCTCAGAATCAAACAAGTTGGCGCCAAAACACAAGTGATGTCATCAAGATCCATCACTTCCGCAAGTTTAAAATACATTCACTAATAAACCATTTTTAATATGCAGCATATAAAATATAAGAAATGTAAAATGTGTAGAAATTGCTTACACAAACAAAACTAAGCATGCGTTATTTACAAATCAATAAACAAGTATCTAGAAGTTCAGGCGGGTCAATTAACTCCCAAAGTATACACTACTTAATAGTATCAAATAATACTAATAATTCCTAAAAAAATAGCCAAGTACAAGAAAAGCAGGAACTTAGCAGAAAACTTCTATATTGTGTAATATGTATGTTTAACTGACTATTAAAAGTCAGAAAGTATGAGGTTGTATGTTTACACAGACCACCATAAAAATCGAACAATTGAAGCTAGAGCTAATACCATAGCTTATCTAAAAAGTCCTAATATCTAGGACTTTATAATGGGGTAAAGTTATTAAAATATTGTTAAAATGTTAAAGTGTTAAAGTATACTACATACCAGTAAAAAGCAAGAGTAATAAATACAACTATGACTAAAAGCCCAATAGAGGCACCACAGCATTTTTAATAGGAAGCCCTTATGATGAGAAACGTCTACTATAAATCTGCTACAGAGTGGAAGTAAAGTGAAAATTAAAAATTACCTCTGGAAGCTTTTAAGTTTTAAAATACAAGAAATATTACAATTTTCATTTAAACCGGGCACACTAAATGCGTCCAGTTTTAACTGCCATTCTAATTCACGTGTTTCAAGAATTAGCGAAAATGGGCCACCCCTTGTAGTGTACGGGACATGATCTATCGCCATAAAATGAAAACTGTGACCTGAGTTGTTATAAATATGCCTCGCCAAGGCGTTTTCATTTTTCTGCTTCCTAATGGCATAAATATGCTGGTAAATTCTTTCCTTAAGCTTGCGGTCTGTTTTGCCGACATAAAAAGCCGGACAACAGTCGCAAAATGCTAAGTAAACAATAGATTTGGTTTCACAGTTGATTCTATGGTTTATGTAATATTTCCTACCTCTAAGAGTGAAGGTGTTGCCTGTTTGAAGGTAATTACACCAGTTACAGGACCCACACATAAATGTGCCCTTCTGTCTGGTAAAAAATTTGTTCTCCTTATGTCTCTCAAGAAGACTTTTAAGGTTATTACCCCTTCTATAGACAACCAAGGGGTTGTCACCCAGCTTTTCAAGTAGTTCAGCATTGCTCCTAATAAAATGCCAATTCTTACATATAACAGACCATATCTGGTAAGAAGCAGTACAAAATGTAGTGATAAAGCTGGTCTGGTATCTACTAGGTTCTTCAGGGAGTAATGAATCATAAGTAGATTTAGAAGTGGAAATGGTGTTAATTTGGACAATGCTTAAACTGTTGCTAGTAGTAGATGGTGAATCTTTGTGAAGAAGGGGCTTGTAAAGACCCGCAAGTCTTTTGGATTGGACTTCTTGTAAGAGTTCTTCAATTAAAGAAGGTGGATAGTCACGATTACTAAACATTTCAGTCAATAGGGAGCACTCTTGTTGGAATTGTAAGTCTGTGCTGCACATCTTAGCTGCCCTTATAAGTTGACCCCTTACAATGGAGCGCTTCTGTTTAAAAGGATGAAAGCTAGTAAAGTGAAGGAACGAGTTACAGTATGTGGGTTTCCTAAAAATAGATGAAACGAAAGTACCACATACTGTGTCCTTTTCTAGCTTAACATCAAGATAATCAATGGTTTCGGTGGAAAATTAGTGTGTAAACCTAAAAAAATAGGTAGTGTTGTTCAAATATTCTGTGAATTCCAGTGCTGTTGTCTCATCACCCCTGAAAAGGATAAAAATATCATCCAGGTATCTAGTGTAATAGGTGAGCTGATGTTGAAACTCATTGTTATTTAAAACAAATTGTTTTTCCCAAAATGCAACAAACATGTTAGCTACACTAGAACCGCAGGGGGAACCCATTGCAATGCCTTGTTTTTGTAAGTAATATTGTTGGTCAAATAGAAAAAAATTAGATGATAAGATGACGTCCAGAATTTCTGTGACAACATCTATCTCTTGCTTTGTTGCTCCTAAGTGAGCCATCATGAGAGCTATCCATTCGGTTGCCTCAGCGTATGGAATTGAGGTGTAAAGGTCAACAATGTCGATGGTAAGAAAATTGCAAGAACAGTCAAAAACAGCATTATTGATGTCCCTAAGGAAGGACCAAGAGTCCTTACAAATCACAGGTATGTTTGTAATGTATTTAGAGAGAATATTATCAACTAAACAGGCACAAGGGTGTGTCATTGACAATCTACCATCAATCAAGGCCCTCATAGGTGGATCATGTAGGTTTGCTGTGGTGCCTCTATTGGGCTTTTAGTCATAGTTGTATTTATTACTCTTGCTTTTTACTGGTATGTAGTATACTTTAACACTTTAACATTTTAACAATATTTTAATAACTTTACCCCATTATAAAGTCCTAGATATTAGGACTTTTTAGATAAGCTATGGTATTAGCTCTAGCTTCAATTGTTCTATTTTTATGGTGGTCTGTGTAAACATACAACCTCATACTTTCTGACTTTTAATAGTCAGTTAAACATACATATTACACAATATAGAAGTTTTCTGCTAAGTTCCTGCTTTTCTTGTACTTGGCTATTGTTTTAGGAATTATTAGTATTATTTGATACTATTAAGTAGTGTATACTTTGGGAGTTAATTGACCCACCTGAACTTCTAGATACTTGTTTATTGATTTGTAAATAACGCATGCTTAGTTTTGTTTGTGTAAGCAATTTCTACACATTTTACATTTCTTATATTTTATATGCTGCATATTAAAAATGGTTTATTAGTGAATGTATTTTAAACTTGCGGAAGTGATGGATCTTGATGACATCACTCCCTCTTTTTAAAGCAACTTGTGTTTTGGCGCCAACTTGTTTGATTCTGAGGAAGCTACTGGTTTGCAGTAGCGAAAACGCTTGCTGTTACTGAAATAAACTTGCGTTAAAGAAGATTTCCTGTGGCTCTGTTTTTAGTCTGCTCGGACTACCTGTTAGACCATTTTTTTCCTTTTTTGGTTTGTTATTTTGTGTTTACTAGTTAGTGTGTCATTATGGTATGAAGTTGTACAGAAGGAACTGTAGGACAGTTATTGCAACTGTTAGATCCAAATTAGGAACCAGATGAGGTTAGTTAGGGTTTACCAGAAGTTGTATTAAAGTTGCTATAATTGACTTTTGCTATCAAATTCACCCCTGAAGTAAGTTCTACTCATTTTAGTCTTTTGTCAGTGCTATCTCCTCTTAAGACTCTTGTTAAGAGAAGATGATCAAAATAAGGACAGTCCCAAGACTGTATCATCTAGTGATATTAATTTTTGCATACCTCATTAAAACATCTGTGACATATTCCAGCTGTGAAAACTGCATAACAGAATTCAGTCCATTTTGGTACATCAGTCATACATTTGATCAGTTTATAGCTTGAGGAAAAAGGGGTGTCACATACAGCATATGTGTGCTACTATTTCTTTAAGAGATTCAGTAATTTGCATTGTGAATCATCTAACCAGGTACTGCGCCACTGACATATATGTAAAGAGCTTAAGTGAAAGCATCTCATCTGTGTCATCGTGTGAATCATGTTCAGCTATCGTGAGCTGTTGTATTTAACCAGCACTATTTCTGCAGACCTGCCATACAGGTTGACTCCATACAGAAAATGCTGTTAGTTTGTTACCAAGAGTACTGTTTATACTGAACGAAGGCCAAACATTTAAAAAGAGGGCTTCTTCTAAAACCTCTCATGAAAAATTAATTTGCAGTGAGGCATGCTATACTGAAAATAAGGTGACTTAGTGTCACCCACCTCATTCATTATTTTATTTCCTTGTGCTTATCAGGAAAGTGCAACTGGACAGAAGTCCCTTTTCAGGAGAGGCTCGGGAAGAAGCACCTTATCAGTTAACATTATGAAATGAATGACAAAACATTACAGATTCAAAATAAAAGTAGAATAGAATATATAAACATAACAGTTTTACTGCATAGTAGAGCACATTTCTTGCATATCAAATTAGTATACAATTTATAAATAAGGACCAATCAGCTTAAGAATCAGAAAAGTATGCAACATTAATTTGGAGAACCAGGATATTGAAGTAATTTCCTGGGTAAATTGTGGAAAAAAAGGAGCACATTCTGGAGGATTTAAGGGGAATCCAGATGGGAGAAATAGGAGGATGGGAAAGAAAAAGGTAGGTAAGTAGATCATTGGTCATTTGGAGAACTGAGGGATGGAGGGAGTGAGGTGTGAAGAATGAAGGAAGGATGAGGAGGAAAGAATAGGATATTAAGACAAGTGTATGACTGTAGGGGTGCAGAAGTAGGTGAGAATGAGCAGGGGGTAACTGCAGAATAATTGAGGAATACAGTGGTTAGAGGCAGAATAATAGCAGGGTATAGGATACTGGCAAGATGACGGAATGTAGGATTGCAAAAACATGAGAGAGAGTAGGGGTAAGTACAGAGTAAAGGAGAAGTGTAGTAGTTAGAGGATAAAAGCAGGGATGTGAAGATGAAGTAATAGGAAGGATGAGGGAGGAGAATGAAAATTCAAAGAGGAGGAGAGACTAAGATATTAAATACAAGTTCATGACTGTAGGATTGAAAAAATAAGTGAGAGAGGATAAGAGGATATGACTCATTCAAGGAATCATTGCCTGTATCTGCATGACACTACAGTACTGTCAGTCTAGGATGTAGTTTTATAACAGCTTGAGATAGTGGATAAGTAAGTGTGCAAGTCTAAATGTCAAGAAGTACTAAATTATCAGAGTAATTGAGCCGTTTCACAATAGTGGTATGCAGAAATCCTCTGTTTTGAAGACAAGCCATAGAGCTGCCTGCTGCGTGGTTTAACATTGACATTTGGCCTTTTTGGCATGGTCATCACTGAATGTAAATCTTGCTGTGATCAGTCACTCATCTTCTGCCATGTCGTGGCCTGTGATTGTCTTTCCTTCCTTGTGTTCAGCAGCAGCTTACCCTTACAGTAAATTGTAAGATTTTTGAATTGGGTCTCTAGTGTTTATATTTAGAAGAAGGACAGTTAAAAAAATAAGCAATGCTAGTGATGACAATGTGTATGCGTATCCCTGTTTGCAATAATATATCACCTTCACTCTACCCACAAACAATTCTAAATTATTTACTATATTAAGATGTCGCAGAATATGATACCAGAACATAGCTACAAAAAAAAACATTATACAGTGGGATACAGTATCATATGTGAATGTGATATGCCTGGTTCCAGATTGCATACGTCCACTCAAACTCTAAAAGAGCAACTCTTTCAATAGACATATGTGCACGCACGCACGCACACACACTCATGCACACACATGCACATACACTCACGCGCACACACACACACACACACACACACACACACACGCGCGCGCAAATACTGAAATACCCAGCTCAATTTAATATACAGACTCAGATTTTGTACCTACTATATTTAGTGAACAGGTAGATTTGGTAGACCACAATTTTAGTTAGTCAATATCAATAAATTAAAAATTAGATCACAAGGGGTCAGTCTGTTATAGTGTGCACTGTACTGCCTTCCACCAGGTTCATATGCATGGCAGTATGCCTTCTGACTATTTTTTAATAAATAAACATGGCAGTATTTGTATTTAAATTCACAAAACAATACTAAGCTATTTGATGGAAAGGAAATGTAGAATCACAGAAAACTTAATTAAAAATGTCACTGCAGCTTTTTTTTTTCATTCAGGTCTGATCATTACTATGTTACTACCTTCACAGGAAATGTGACAAATTAAAATGTCTTTATTAAGTTTGCTGAGAATATGCTTTGCACATCTGCTGTGCAATTGCAATAATGTTATTTCAAGACAAAGGTCTATGAGTGCAAGTTTTCTCAGGGGACACAGAAGTTGTCCTTCTACAAAATGAATTAATTAAAAAAACACATCTTTATTGAGATAAAGCGACTATGAATTATACATTTCAAATACACCAAGAATAATTGACAACAGCTGGCGATGCTATATTATGACTAACAAATAGTAAGTTCAGTAAATTCACCAACTATAAAGTGCACCTACTACACAGGCAAGACCAGATTTAAGTTATATTGACATGGCTGCTGGTTGCAACACTGTATTGAATACTAGCATTAATGTATGGAATATTACTTACAAAATATGTTGATAATGGGAAAGTGACAGTCTTCTGATGAGTTTGGGTCTTTTTTTCTGGATTATTGCACTGTGTTTAATACAGACTCATAACATCACCTTGTAATTCAGTGAGGCACTCTTAGAAAACTTAAGGAATGTGATAGCTAATACTAAGAAGAGATGATATGTTTACCTATTGAATTGTGGCTGAGAGCTGAAATGAAACTGGAACAGCAGGAAGCAGGAGATGCTGAATAGGGTGGCTCACTGTTTAATGCTGCTGAAGGAAAGCTGAGAAGTTAACTTCATTAATATTGGTTCATAATAGTGATTATTACTATACCATTTTTCTTTTTATATTAGTGTACTTATTCATTTAATTTTCAAAAGGAGCAGCTATAATATTCAAGAAGAATATATTCTTGTTAGTTTAGGATATTGGGAACATAATGTGCACAAATATTTTATTGAGATCAGCTGTAACTGCTATATTGTTGAAGTAGCAGTATTTCTAGAAGTTCAAGAAATGTTTTTATTAGACTTTGGGAAAATACTTGTTATCTGTTTTTCTCTTTATATTAAGTGTGAACCATTTGCATGATTTTGTTTATATCAGCAATATCATTGCATTCACTTATGTTACCTGCCAGCTGTCTTACTTTATTATAGCTATCACTAAATTAAAAGTACTTCAGGGCAGGACTGTGTCATTTCTAGTTAAATTTTCTGAATAAAATAAGGACTGTTAAATGTGGGAGCTATGTGAACCAAGGCTTTTGAAGACCCTTTTATTTGGCTGCTGAATGTGATGCAAGTTATAGATTGGAAAGAAGGGTGTATAACATTTTTTATGCATTGGAATAACAAGTTCATCTATTTTACATGCATATTGCAGTATTCCACATCTCTCTGTGCCCAGCAACCAGAGAATATGATCAAATGCAGGTTCTGGCTTTATTTCTGCTGTTATATCTTGCTACATCATTGAACAATCCTGGCTAGTTCAGCAAGGATTTTTGTTTAATACGTTTGCATTTGTTTCCTGCCTTTCCTGTAACTAGTCTAGTCCAGATACAGATTTGCTATATCTGGGACTGTTTGTAAGTTTCTGAGCCCCCTCCCCCCAAGCCTTTCTGTGTTGGAGGGAAGCCTTCTAGCTTATCTGTGGGAGTGGTAAGCACTGGGTAGCCTGTGTACCACAAGAGGAGTGCTTTCTGGCCCAGAAATTGTAGTTTATTGGCCATTTGGCCAGTTTCTCCATCCCTTTCAACGCTCTGGTTTAAAAGCCCGCATTTGCATGGTTTGCACTTGTTTAAGCTCTGCATTGTGGCGCCAAGTTGAGGCAAACTATTACTGGTGCCAGAAAGTCTGCTCTTCAGTTTTTCCCTTAGATCTTGCTGGTTCTTTCTCTCTTGCTCTTCAAATAGCCTAATCGCTTTGCACTTCAGCAAGTTTTTGTAGCAATTATTGTAGCACACCCAAGTGCCATCAGCACTAGTTGTTCTTCATGGAAATAGCTCCAATACTTAGTAGTTATGACCACCCCTCCTGTCATGTTTAAAGGGCAATTCCCTGTGCTTTCTCCTATTAACCTGGTGCAGTTGGGCATTCTGAAGCAATGCAGCAACTGCCTCATGTACACAGACAGCCCTCTCCTTTTACCTCCCAACACTCAGCCTTGTGAGAGATGCACTTATATCACCAAATTAGAAGCTATGCACTCTCCAGCCAAGACCGGACTAGCTGGTCAAGAGGCGAAGGTCAACACTTGCACCACACCACATGACACCCACTATCACAGCTCTCACATAAAAACACAAACCACACACGTACCTTCGCAGAGGCTATCAATGGAAATTTACCCAAACAGCAGAGACCTCCAAGACAGAAATGCACTTGACTACCACAACACAACACAAACCTCAGGACACATAGCTCACTTCCACAGTGTGGCCCTCAACCTAAGCTCCTAAGGCTAAACACCTTGCCCAATACACTAATCATAGGTGACTCAATAATGAGACACACAGATGTCCCACTCACTGGGTTGAATAAGGAGACGGTAACAGTCAGCTGTCTCTCAGGTGCCAGAATCCAACACATAACACATGCAGTCAGGTCACTCCACAACAAGTACAAGTATGACTTTGTCATTGTCCATGTGGGTGTGAATGACCTGAGACACACCTCCCTGGACTACATGAAAAGAGACATGGTGGAGCTCTTGGATTATGTGGCCCAGGCAGGTATGACACTAGCCCTGAGCAGTATCCTACCATCACCCAGAATGATACTGCAGTACAAACAAACTACATTTCCAGTGTCATTCTAAGGGGATCCAGTATCTGTCTGCTTGGGATGACATGATTGATAGACCGCAATGCTTTGCCAGAGATGGCCTGCATCTGTCACCCCTGGATTTCCGGGTACTGGCTAAGTCTCTTGCCACCCCTATAGTGCCTTTTTTAGGCAGTGTTCCAAAGACTAAATTACCACTGTAACAGCTATAAATAAATGCAATCTGAGGGTCATGCTGCTCAATGCTAGAAGTCTAAATCTCAAGATGCACTCGCTCGAAACACTCCTCAAAATGGAGAACATCAACATTTATGCTGTAACGGAGACCTGGTTTAAAGCAGCAGAAAGCACCCTTGTGCTACCAGGCTATAACTCATTCCACACCTTTTGGTCCCGAAACATGGACCAAAGCTCCAAAGGCGGTGATGTCTCCATATTCATAAAAGATATGCACACCTCCAGACTCGTAGCCCAGCATAATGCATCTGAGATACTTCGGGTACAACTAACATTGGGTAAGACGGCGATCCAGGTCATAGCCTGCTATAGATCCCCAATCATGTCCCTAGACTCTCACTCCATGTTCCTAAGCACCCTGGAATCCATCAAAGTCCAACCCAACACTCTCTTACTAGGAGACTTGAACTACCCCTCCATCAACTGGGAAAACTACTCAAGCACCAATAAACTGGCCCAATGCTTTTTGGTATTCATCAATTCCAATGCCCTGGACCAGCTCATTCTGACCCCCACTAGAGAAAGCAACATCCCTGCCCTGGTTATTACTAACATGGGTGACTGTTGCTCTACACCAATAGTCAATCCTTCCCTGGTCAGATCCAACCATAAACTAATCACCATGGAAATCCACATCTCACTCACCCCCCCCCCCCCGCAAAGGTAAGCACCTTGAAAAACGTATCCAAAGCTGACTTTGGAGTCCTAAAAATAGAGGTGGCTAACTTCACTGCACTCATGCCAATGGAAAATAGTTGCATGACTGTGAATCATACACCAATGCACTGTAAGAACATGTACACAAATGCATGGAACTAGCCATACCCAACAGAACCAAGATGCTCTCCTCCAAAAAAAGGAAGCCAATCTGGTGGTCACCTGCCATTAATAAACTCTACAACAGAAGTAAACTCTACAACAGAAGGAAGAAATTATTGCATTAAAAGGTGAAGTCCCAAGACTGGAAAAACTCCTGTATTAGCCTCAACTAAAAGTTGAGATCCCTCATCAAATCCTCTAAAGCCAGCTTTGAAGGCAGAATTGCAGCAGACACTAAAAACAATCACAAAGCCTTCTATAACTATATCAGGAACCTCCATGGCAATACCCAAATTTGCTCTGAGATGCTGCACAATGGTACTTCCTATACCCAGCCAACATATATATTGCCAAGATACTGGCCGGCAGATTCAGTGCCAACTTTACCCCCCCCCCCCTAAAGAACCAATCACAATACCGGAAGAATGCCAGGCACCCAGCATTACTGCAGCACAGGTTAAAACTGCAGTGTTCATTGCCAAGAATACAGCTTCCATGGGATCTGATAATATCCCTGGATCTGTTCTACATGAACTACAAAGTGAACTAGCACCACATCTGTGTGTCCTGTTCAGTCACAGCCTCACCTCAGGCTTTGTCCCTACTGAATGGGGCACTGCTACAGTCATCCCTCTCCATAAAGGAGGAGCGACTACAGACCCTGGGAATTATTGCCCCATTAGCCTGACAAGTCTGATATGTAAAGCTCAGGGGTGGCTCGTGCTATAGGACTGCAGGACTGCAGCCCCCCCCCCCCAGCTGTAAAATGAAAAGAAAAAAAAACAGAAGCGAGTCCCAAAATTCCGTGCATGCATGGTTGGTGTTCCTGGAACTCACAAGAATCCAGACTGCTGTTTAAGCAGTCCGGATTGAGCAGAAGGCATTTCTGTAGTTTGATGCCCAGAAGTCTATGTGGTTACAATCGCATAGACTGGAAAGGAATGGGACTGCAACATGTGCAGGCTGGAGCCTGCTCTCATGGGAAGGATAGGACATTTTGCACGGGACTAAAGCTGCTCTCGCAGGAAAGACGTTTTGCGCAGGCCTGGGTACATGAAATTAGCTGCAAGAAGGACTCTCAATTCAGGTACTGCTGTGTGTTTGTGTGTTTGTGTGTGTGTGTGTGTGTGTGTGTGTGTGTGTGTGTGTGTGTGTGTGTGTGTGTGTGTGTGTTTGTGTGTGATGCAGAGCAGACAGCAATGTGTTGCAGAGAGCAGATAAAAAGACTCGGTCTAAAGTGTTGCTCAGTTAAGAATTTGCATATAGCGGTTAAGAACAGTAATAAGGGCATTGCAGATGAAACATTATCTTACAGTATTTCTCCTTTGTCAAAGGATGATTGATCCTGGAAGTAGAGGGAGATGGAGGATGTAAAGGGTCATGACACATAAAAAAAAATCTTTGTAGTGCCAGTTTTTTAGCATTTGTGAATTTAACCATTATATTTCTACCTTTTGAAGAACAGCTAGTTTGTATTGATGTAGAAATGATTTTTATATGTGAAGACTTTTAGGGTACCGGTAAGAGATATGTGCCTGTTGTAGGTTCAAGGGTCTTAAATGTGATCATTAGAAATATAAATATTAAGGGTGATTAGTGGGAGTATGAGCCAGTTCTGGAATGGTGGCATGATGGAATTTCCCCCCTTCTCTAAGGTAGAGCACTAGGGTTGTGGGGAATTGTGTGACCCCCCCTCCCCCTTACAAAACAGCTTTGAAAGTATAACAGTAAATTAAATGGTAAATGTTGACATTCACTTTTTTTGGGGGGGTGCAGTGTAATTTTCAAACATTAGCTCTGAATGTTACTAATGCTGTTTAATGGACACATCTATAAACAAAAGGCTGAAATGCTTTGTCAGTTTTTTGTTTATAGATGCTCATTAAAATAACATTTGTAACATTCAAAATTAATGATTTTGTGGCACCCACTTATTGCTAATATATTTCATAACACAGTGGAGAAATGTATATATTTATAATTCACAACTGTGTAGCAACATTAAGATTTACTTTTGTTTCATCGATAATGGTTTTAAAGTATAGCATATTGAAATCCATAAGCCAAATTAATTTATAGAGTGTGTGAATCATTGCATAGATTATCTGAAGTTTAGAATGAATTATGATGTGAAAGTGATTACTTATTGACCAGATTTCTGCGTATTTAGAGAAACAAATAGGTTTTGCTCTCTGGACCTGGACTAGATGACCACTGTGGATGCACCTAAGGGTGGTGGGAATCTAGTCTCTACCTTAGGTTATGTAAGTCACGGCATTATTGTCACTCATTTTCATTAGACATAAAACTTTCTAAACTTGATACTGTTCTTCTGGCTTTAAAGGCATTCTAGCCTTTTCCAAAGGAGAGTAATTTAGTGCCCCTAATTTGCAGCAAAGCAGTTTGACAGTATACCAAAAAAAAAAACAAGGAAGGATCAGGTCCATATCATTGTACTGGAAAGACTTAAATATTTAGATCTGTTTTCTCAATAAAAGATCCTAGATGCAGTGTATCTATGGCCATTCAGTCTGTGAGCTGACTTTGAGTAAACAGCTCCAGTAGTGCTTCAGGTGCAATATAGCTTCAAACACCTTGCACTCAGTTTTATGTCTTTTGGGCAACTCCATCCGCAACATGTTTTCTTCCATTACAATGATTGGTGATAGCAGTATTGGTTATTTGTTTCAATGACCACTGGATGCCTTTTCTTTTTGACAGTACAGAAAGCCTGAACACTTGTATTTCAAGTATTTCATAGAGCATTGCTGAAAACAAAGAACAGGTTGATGATTTTGGTAGCCCCTCTTTGTTTAAGCTTAGTTTTGGTTTATACTTCTACAGTCGGAGGTAGGAGACTCTCCTGTGAAGTTGCTGTTGAACAAGGAAAGATATTTTACCTCATGTTGAGGACTGCAGCAATTTCTCAAATTCCTGATCTACCTTCTCATATTGTGGATGTTCTGGAGGTAGTTAAGAAACCTACTTGTTCAAATGGAAATCTTTATTATTTTGTGCAGCTGGACAGCATTGCTTTCCTTTTCCTGCCTTTTTGCAAAAAAGCTTTGTTTTACCTTTTAAGATAGTATGTTAAAAGCCTTGTATATGTTGCATTACTTGTTCATGTAAAGGCAATTTCTGATCCTTTTCATCTTACAAAGTAGTGAGATACTTTAAAAAGACACTGTACTTAGATTAGCAAATGGAAACCCAGGAGCTAGATGAGAAATCGATTTACTTCAGCAAAGCTCACCTGTGTGTGATCTGGTGGGGCAAACTCCCATGAGCCTAACCAAGTGTATAGTATTGGGACCTTCTCATAAGTAGTATATATCATATCCCCCTCTTTATCATTATTTTGCAAGGTGATGGTATACTAGTGATATGCTACAACTAGGGTTATGACAGATGCATGCTTATAATCCTATACCATTAAAAATACATCTTTCATCTCAAAACACTGTAATAATAAAAAGTTATTGGCTCAGTATCTGCATACTAAGTAGTGGTTCAGGACATTGTCCTGCATGTGGTAGCTATTTGCTCAGTGAGTTTTTTATAATCTTTATAATATATATTTACCATCTCAAAAGTGCTTACTCCTCTCTGTACTCTTCTTTTCTAGACCTAACACCACTCTTAAGTATTCAACTGCGGTACCACCTTTAGCATTCTTGTAAGAAAAGCGCAGTCCGGGTCTGAACTGTCTGCAAACAGCTACAGTTAACTTTGAGTATGTGTCTACCTGTTTGAGCCAATCTTCATTTTCCCCTGGAGAGCACTCTGCTTTGGCTGTAAGCAGCCCCCCACCACACACACACACACACACACACACACACACACACACACACACACACACACACACACACACACACACACATCTTCCACTTTCTCTTATTCCCTTTTGTTAGCAAATAGTATCCATAACTGATCAATACTGTGTGTTTGTTAATTTAAACTATGATCACAGTAGCCTACTGATACAAGGTTATCCTGTTTTTCCACCTGAGAAATTAAGAAAAGACGTACAGTTTCAGAGCAGTCCTTGGTTAATTGTGATTGTTTCTTAACACATACTTGTCTTTGCTTTGTGATTGTTTCCAGCCCCTCATACAATAACCTAACAGGGTCTCTACCCCCTCCCCCCCCCACCCTGCCCCCTATTCCCTCCCGCCCCCAGTGGTCCCACCTTTATTGCACTCAAACCCCTCCCATCTTTCTAATAGCCAACCACAGCGCTAACCCAACACTACCTCCTCCATATTCCCTCTACTATCACACTTCCTCAACTAACATGTACAAGCATACCTTTCCTTTGCTCACTGCATGCACTCTCCTTGCATATCTTACATCCTACCAAAGCTCCATCATTCCCCCACTCAATCACTACCATTGTACTACTACTCACACCACCACCCATGTCTCACCCATACTCAGCTCCCCTCCCACCATATAAACAAACACATTCAAAAACTGAGAAAACTAATAATCTCATGCATATCAAAACTAGCCCTAAGTGGAGACATCCACCCCAACCCTGGCCCTACCATCTCCAACCCCAGTCCTCATAATCTGACTAGAAACCACAACTTCTCCCATATTACAGCCAATAGAAAGCCAAGTGACTTCCTTCTACTAAGCCTAAATATTAGAAGTATATCCAACAAAGTCCATGAACTCCATGCCACCATAGACTTGTACTCCCCAGATATAGTCATCCTGACAGAAACCTGGCTAAAACCTCACATTACCAGTGAGCAAATACTCCCTACAGGTTACGGCATACTAAGAGTAGACCGGCTAAACAAAAAAGGAGGTGGTGTAGCTATAATATTTAAACAGCATCTAAACATCCAGATCTTAAAATCATCAGCTCCACAAATAGGCAATGAAGAAATAATATATACCAACCTCAAAATTAACCAAAACAAAACCATCAACATAATTGGATGCTACTTCCCACCTGGCCAAAACATCCTTCCACTAGAAAACCTCCTCAGCTGGTCTACCCACCATCTCCCCCAAGAAACTATCATCTTAGGTGATTTCAATATTGACTGGCAATCCTGTCCTGGCAACAATCCAACCCATCATGTACACCTTCATGGCTTCACCCAACTAGAACAGTCACCAACAAGGATAAATAAAAACTCCAGCAAGAACACTACCCTGGATTGGATACTAATCAGTAAGAACCCCCAATCATATATAACAGGCTGCTTATCAGATAGCCTCAGTGATCACTCCCCAACATTCCTACCAAAAAAATACCTGTACCAAGCTAAACCTGTCATCTATCGTCAAATACATAAAAAAATAAACTTTAACCCACTCACATTCATCTCATCCCTCAAAGAATGTAACTGGCATGCTCTAAAGTACCTCAGTCTAGATGACGCAGTTGAATTTTTTAATACTACCTTCCTGAACATCCTTAATTATCATGCCCCCATAAGATTTTCCAGAACCAAAGCACAAGCCTCCCCATGGCTACAGAAAACCACTAAGTCAGAAATGAAAAACAGGGATAAAGCCTGGGAGCACTGGTGCAAAACCAAAACCCCCACAGCTAGACAGAAATTCCTAGAACTACGCAATAGAGTCAAAAAGCTAATAAAACAGTCTGCCCTAGACTCCTCACAACACAGCCCCAAACAATTCTGGTCCTCCATAAACTCCATCCTCCATCCAGGTAAAGTCAATACCCCTCCTCCTAACATCCTTCACTCCTCAGAAAATATTGCTACCTCATTCAACACACACTTCACCCAAACCATACTATCACTAGCTAAACAACACAACCCCCTCCTCCAACCCACACCTTCAACTAGTAATCTCCCCACTGCCTTCTCTTTTTCTCCTGTACCTACCTCCACCATAAATTAGCTCTTTACTAAACTTAAACCCACCAAATTAGCAGCAGACAACCTCCCAAGTGAATACCTACAAATCGCAGCTGATGTTCTGGCCTACCCAGTATCCATCTTGATTAACCGAGCTCTGTCAGAAAGTTACATTCCCACATTGTGGAAAGTCTCACATATAATTCCCCCTCCACAAAGGCGGACCCTCTGCAGAACTAACCAATTACCGCCCCATAGCTATTCTCTCTCCACTCTACTACTATACTAGAGAGAAGCATACACTCTCAGGTCTCAGACTACCTCCTTACTAACAACCTCCTTTCCAGTACTCAGCATGGTTTCCGACCAAACCATAGCACCACCACTGCCTTACTCTCCTTTACTAACACTATCCTTCAGCTTAAAACAATGGCTATCTCTCCTCTGCTACTTTCCTAGACCTATCTAAAGCATTTGACATGGTCCCGCACAAACAACTTATCTCTGTCCTCAATAACCTATCCTTCTTGCAGTCAGTCACCAACTGGTTTCAGAGTTACCTGTCTGACCGCCAACAATCCGTTATGCGGCAGAATGACATATCTCCCCAACTACCTGTCTCCATAGGGGTTCCCCAAGGATCCATCCTTGGACCCCTACTTTTCTCTGTTTACACCAATAATCTAGCCTCTGCCACCAAACATGGCACACTCATCCAATACGCAGATGACTCGACCATCATCTGCTCTGCCCAGTCCCTACCCAAACTGCAAAAAGTCACACAGGAAGCCTTTTCCTCTGTTGAAACATGGTTATCCGATGCCCAATTAATACTCAACCCAAACAAAACTAAACTACTCATCTTCCAACCCACCAAACATACTCAAAACAACTCTCACTTTAACATCACAGCAAAAGACAACACCACTATATACCCAACTGAACACACCAAATTGCTAGGAGTGGAAATAGACAATAAACTAAAATTTGACATTCACATATCCATGACCATAAAAAACATCCACAAAAAACTAGGAGCATTATACAGAAATAAACAATTTCTCACCAAAGCAGCAAAGATTTCAATAGCAAATTCCCATCTTATCTCCACCGTACTGTATGCCTCTCCAGTATATACCAACCTAAGGCAATGTGAACTAAACAAGCTAGAGACCTGCTACAACAAAATTGCCAAATTCACCACAGGGGCATCCTACCATAGTCACCACTGTCTCTCACTTGCTGAACTGGGCTGGCTTGAACTCCCTCACCTCCTTCAGTGGTATCAACTCTCATTCGCCCACAAACTAGTAAACCATCCACCAAATGTCCCATCCATCCAGAATCTACTCCAACCCTATCACACCACCAGACCACTAAGATACAGCAACAAAAATCACTTGCAGATCACTGAAGCCAATAACTCTGCTGGTGAAGCACTATTCTCTTGCCATGGCCAAATTATGGAACTCACTCCCACCCACAATTACCTCTGTACCATCATGCACCAACTTCAAAACTTTATTAAAAGCGCACCTAAAAACATGCTGGCTATGCCCTTGCAACTCCCACTCTAATATCATCCACCCCATCCAACTACTACCTTTCTTTTCACTCCACTAACTACCTTGATTATAGCAAGCTCAGGTGCTCATAAGCCTAGTAATTATTATACAGCAGGAACTTCTCATTGTTACATTTGTTAATGCCTGTTATGTACTTCACAGATAAAGATTCTAGTTGTCTACTGATGTACTATGTTCTTCATCTGTAAATATGTTGTAAGTAATTTCTATGTTAAATTGTTAATCGCTATGTAATCCAATGTAACTACTGTATGTTTATTTTACTGTGGAGCTTTTCTCCCGGCCTCCGCTGAAAATGGACCCACGTCCAGTCGGACACTCCCGGTCAACAAATTTAAATAAATAAATAAATAATATAACCAAAATTAAAGTTATAAGGCATCAAATCTTGAAAGTTAATGTCATGTGTCTGATAGAATTTACTTTTGTTGTGCCAGAATAACTGCCCCAGTTTGTGTTTGTACTGTGAAGGACTTTGGAATTTGCAAGGCAAGCAACCAGCACTCACATGTACTTCACCTATTACAGATGTGACAGTTGTATTTTCTGATGTAGTTTGGGTCAGGAGGCACCCTTCTTGTGTTTAGAATGGAGGGTGGGCAGGTAAGGCTGTGGACTGTCAGCATTTTGTTTTGGAGCCATTATGAATTCTGAGAGTGGGATTGCCATCAGTAGCAAGAGCCTGAATTGCCTACCCACCACCACCACCACCACTTGTGAAAACTATTTATATTTTTATTCTGTTCTGTTCCTTATAAAATCTGTCATTTTCTGGATGTTGAATTCACTAAATAATGACAGGCATTTGAATTTCAGACTTCATATTCTTCAGAAAGTACATGGTAAGACAAAACCTTTTTATTCTAGCAATTTTCTAAGTTTATAAGATTAATATTTGAAATTTGTCCCTATCTTTTGGGCTATATTTTCCCATTATTTGGCTTTGTCCAAGCATTTTGTGCTAAGAGGTTGAGAGCTATGGTGAGAACGGAATTCACAGAATATGTTTGGGGGCTGTATTCCCCCATTATTTGCTTCGTACAGGAGTTTTGTGCTAAGAGGGTGAGAGCTATAGTGGTAACAGAATTCACTGAATATGTTTGGGGGCTGTATTCTCCCATTATTGGCTTTGTCCAGGTGTTTTGTGCTAAGAGGTTGAGAGCGATGGTGAGAATGGAATTCACTAAATGATAGCCATTTAAGTTTCAGTCTTCCTCTCTTTTAAGACACAGCTGATTTGGCATAGTGGTATGTTGCTCTGACTGAAGCCCACAGGGCCCTGGGTTCAAGACTTAACAGTGAAATGCATGGTGATAACACAGCAGTTTATTCTATCAACTTTCTATGATTATTCTTGTGCTGCAAAGTTGAGGAGACAGTTGAGTGTCAAGTGGATTTCACAAGCAGCTGAGAGCTTCAGGGAAAGAGAAGTTAGTGTTGGTTATACTGAGTCTGCTTGCATTGTTAATAGCATAACAGGTAGTGTATTTGCTTTTGATGCAGAAGGCTGTGGGTTCTACTCCAACAGTATGTAGATGCATTGCTGATACTGTACTGTGTTGTAAAGGGGTGAATGCTGCAGTCCTGATAATGTCCTCTTTGGCGAAGATACCTAGTAACTATAAACTTATTAGTTTGCCATCCATTACCTATTGCAATATTACTAGCTTATCATTTTTTTTAAATGTAACATGGGCAATTTACTCTTCAAGGGCAACAGGCACTTTATTTGTAGATGAAACAACGAAATATAAAGTTGTTTGCTAGCAGCAAACTCTTCATTAGTTACAGATCTCGTTAATGTGGAATTATTAGATGACTTTTACTTCTGCAGAGATTGTGTATATTTACTGATACTGGTGGATTTTAGAAGTTTGAGTAGACTTTTATGATGGAAATGTTCTGAATTGGGCAGTTTATTCATTATTGGTGCATGCATTTTGTTTCATTGTTTACTAGAAAAATGTTCAAAACAATAAATTTAAAATGCCCTCTAACAACTGTACTGTATTATACAAGGAATATAATTTAATGCAATCAGGAAGGTGTATCAAAGAACACATGCATGTTTCCTGTGCAAGGGGCCTATGATTTGAAAACAGCTCAAAGTTGATCTTTATCTGCCACTGGCCAAATGTATTTTCTTTGAATGTGGGTTTCAATGCTGTTTCAATGAATGTGAATTTCAAGGGCAGAGAAGTTTTAATGCCAAGTCTATTTTCATTGTGAGACTGCATTGCTTTGTTTAGCAGATGTCTTTTAGTGTTTGTGCTGTAAAATGTAAAATAAACTTTCAATGAAATCCAAATCATCGTAGAAGTACATTGTTTATGGTAAATGGGGCAAAATAGCCAAGTAATGGGACATTGGAATGGGTGCAGGGTGGAAGCCCCATTCGACCATGATTTTGTGAGGGGGGAAGGGTGGCAAACTCAAAGATTGCCCTGGCTAAACTGTACCTCTCAACTGTCCAAATTTTCACAGAATGAATAGATTTTTGCTTCTTATTTTTGGTTTGTTCCTTATAAAATTTGTGGTTTTCTGGCAAATCATTTAGGAATGAAGTCACTAAATAGCGACAGACATTGAGTTTCAGACGTCATACCCTTTAGAAAAATGCATGCTAAAGCAAGACCTGTTATTCTGTCAACTGTCTTAAGTTTATACAAGAGCAATTTTTAGTACTGTTTGTATTTTCCCACCATATATTTAGCTTTGTCCAGATTTCCTGCGTTAAGAGGTTGAGAGGTATGTGCAGATAAATCACTTTATAGAATTAGGCATATCCAAACCTCTCAACTGTCCCCGATTTTGGCTCAAAATGTTGCTCTTCCTCTAATAATCCCCCTGTAAAATTGCAATTTTGGAAGTAAACGTGTAGGGTTTACAATTAATAAATAATTGTACTGATCAGAGATATAGATTAGTTTTATTTCAGAAATGCATGTAGATTCTCTTACTTTGTCAGCTGCTCAAGTTAACAGTACTAATATTAAATAAGTGTCCCTTCTTTGACAGATTCTCTATTATATTTTGTGGCTACTTTATATTTTTGCATCACATTTTTGGCCCTTTTTTAATAAAATTGTGGTTTTCTGGAAAATTAGTGGCAAATCATTAAACACTGAAGTTAGAAAATAGTAACAGACATTTTGAGTTTCAGATTTCATACACTTTAGAAAATTCATACTAATGCAAGACCTACTATTCTATTACCTTTCTAAGTTTATAAGAGCAATATTTAAAATGTGTCCTTATTTCTGGGCCTTTGTCCCACTTCTATGTATGGCTTTGTCCAGATTTCTTGATCTGAGGTTGAGAAGTATGACAAATGTGTCAGGACCATCACCATTAGCCAGAGACATTTCAAATTGTGTCATACATGTTGCACCCCACTCCCCCATGTAGTGACTCTGGATGTGTCCAAGCAAGGCAAGGAGCAGTTATGCAGTGTAAGTGTGAAGAATATCCCCCATCCAAGGTAGACACAAGTAGTATAGTGGCTTTTCATCTGTCCTTGATTTTGCAAAATGTTCTGTTTTTCTGATAAGCAAAATCTATTCATTCTGTGAAAATCTGGACAGAAATAAGGACAAAACATACTGAGGCTCTAAATAAAATCTGCCTAAACAGCAAAGACCTCCTAAGCAGATATCCAAGTAACAGCCACCCCTCAACAATACCCATGAATCACATATCTCACAAAATAAGTGTGCCTCACAGTCACAGCCCTTAAGGCCAAACAACACACCAAATACACTTGTTATAGGGGACTCTATTGTCTGGCACACTGACGTCCTGCTCACCAAACTGAACAAGGAGAAGGTCACTGTAAGCTGCCTGTCGGGTGCCAGGATCCGCCACATAATGCAAGCACTCAGGTCACTCCAAAGCAAGTACAAGTATGACTGTCATTGTCCATGCTGGTGTGAATGACCTGAGACGTACCTCCCTGGACTACATGAAAAGAGACATAGAGGAGCTCTCTGATCATGTAGCCCAGGCTGGTATGACCCTGACCTTGAGTAGCATCTTGCCCGCACCAAGAATGATGCCACAATATAAAGACAAAATGATCAGTTTCAACAATTGGCTAAAGTATTGGTGTCATTCAAAGGGGATCCAGTGTCTGTCAGCCTGGGATGACATGCTCAACAAGCCACGTTGCTTTGCTAGGGACGGCTTGCACCTGTCACCCTTAGGCTTTCATATACTGGCCAGGGCTCTTGCCACCCCCATAGTGCCTTCTTTAGGCAAGGCTCAAAGGACAAACCCACCTCCATAGACAACCCAAGAATAAAAACTAAAGGTAATGCTACTCAATGCCAGAAGTCTAAACCTCAAGATGCATGCACTCGAGGCTCTCCTCAGTATGGAGAAAATCGATGTCTGTGCAGTAACAGAAACCTGGTTCAAAGCTCCTGAGAGCACCCCAGCACTACCAGGTTATAACTCATACCATGCGTTAGGTCCCCAAAACTCGGACTGAAGCACAAAAGGAGGGGGAGTATCTATATTCATCAAAGATACCTACACCTCCAGGTTAGTGGCACTGCACGAAGCATCAGAAACCATCCATGTGCAAGTAACAGCGGGCAAAACTGCCTTTCAGTTTGTAGCCTGCTACAGAACACCATCCCTATTACAAGAACCCCACTTGGCATTCCTGAGAACACTGGAGAATATGAAGGTCTCTCCAAACACTATGTTATTGGGTGACTTCAACTACCCAAACATTGGCTGGGAAAACTTCTCAAGCCCAAACACCCTCGCCCAATGGTTCCTTGAATTTGTAAACTCTAACGCAATGGAACAACTGGTCACCACTCCCACAAGAGGGAACAACATATTGGACCTGGTCATTACCAACATGGGGACTCTATGTTCCACACCAGAGGTAAACTCCTCATTTGTAAGATCAGACCATAAACAAATTTCCCTGGACATCCATATCCCCCCCCAGCCAAGGAAATCATTGTAAAGAATTTCTCAAAAGCCAACTTTGCACTTCTCAAGACTGAGGTGGAATCATTCAAAGCCCCTGGGCCAGAGGATAATACAGCCCAATCCGCAGAATCCTTTATAAATGCATTCTATGAGCACCTGCAGGAATGCATGGATCATGCTATCCCAAATAAAACCAAGACTCACTCCTCCAAAAACAGTTCTGGTGGACCCCGGCCATAAATAAACTATACAACAGAAGGAGGAAGCTACTACATGACAGAGCAAAATCCCAAAAAGGGAAGGCATCTCTGATCAGTATTAGCAAGAAACTTTGATCCCTCATAAAATCATCAAAGGCCAGTTTTGAAAGAAAAATTGCCCTAGACACTAAAGATAATCACAAGGCCTTCTTTAGTTATGTCAGGAACATGGGCGGAAACTCCCAGGTATGCTCTGAATTGTTGCATAACGGTACAAAATATACCGAACCTACTGACATAGCCAACATCCTGGCAGACAGATTCAGCAAAAAATTCTCCCCCGCCCAAAGGAGCAAATGCATATCCCAACTGAATGTAACCTCCCTGACATCACAGATGCACAGGTGAAAGCTGCCATCTCCAAAGCAAAAAACACAACATCTATGGGACCGGACGGTGTCCCAAGTTGTGTCTTACGTGAGCTCCAAGAAGAACTGAACCCTCACATTAAGTCACTGTTCAAACTTAGCCTTACTACAGGATATGTACCCAAAGAATGGCGTACAGCTACAGTGGTCCCACTCCACAAAGGTGGTGCCACAACAGACTCCGGAAACTATCGCCCCATAAGCCTGACTAGTCTGGTCTGTAAAGCTATGGAGCATATTATCATGGAACTCATAAACAAAGACATTGGGAGCCCAGCAACCAGAGAATATGATCAAATGCAGGTTCTGGCTTTATTTCTGCTGTTATATCTTGCTACATCATTGAACAATCCTGGCTAGTTCAGCAAGGATTTTTGTTTAATACGTTTGCATTTGTTTCCTGCCTTTCCTGTAACTAGTCTAGTCCAGATACAGATTTGCTATATCTGGGACTGTTTGTAAGTTTCTGAGCCCCCTCCCCCCAAGCCTGTCTGTGTTGGAGGGAAGCCTTCTAGCTTATCTGTGGGAGTGGTAAGCACTGGGTAGCCTATGTACCACAAGAGGAGTGCTTTCTGGCCCAGAAATTGTAGTTTATTGGCCATTTGGCCAGTTTCTCCATCCCTTTCAACGCTCTGGTTTAAAAGCCCGCATTTGCATGGTTTGCACTTGTTTAAGCTCTGCATTGTGGCGCCAAGTTGAGGCAAACTATTACTGGTGCCAGAAAGTCTGCTCTTCAGTTTTTCCCTTAGATCTTGCTGGTTCTTTCTCTCTTGCTCTTCAAATAGCCTAATCGCTTTGCACTTCAGCAAGTTTTTGTAGCAATTATTGTAGCACACCCAAGTGCCATCAGCACTAGTTGTTCTTCATGGAAATAGCTCCAATACTTAGTAGTTATGACCACCCCTCCTGTCATGTTTAAAGGGCAATTCCTGTGCTTTCTCCTATTAACCTGGTGCAGTTGGGCATTCTGAAGCAATGCAGCAACTGCCTCATGTACACAGACAGCCCTCTCCTTTTACCTCCCAACACTCAGCCTTGTGAGAGATGCACTTATATCACCAAATTAGAAGCTATGCACTCTCCAGCCAAGACCGGACTAGCTGGTCAAGAGGCGAAGGTCAACACTTGCACCACACCACATGACACCCACTATCACAGCTCTCACATAAAACACAAACCACACACGCATCTTCGCAGAGGCTATCAATGGAAATTTACCCAAACAGCAGAGACCTCCAAGACAGAAATGCACTTGACTACCACAACACAACACAAACCTCAGGACACATAGCTCACTTCCACAGTGTGGCCCTCAACCTAAGCTCCTAAGGCTAAACACCTTGCCCAATACACTAATCATAGGTGACTCAATAATGAGACACACAGATGTCCCACTCACTGGGTTGAATAAGGAGACGGTAACAGTCAGCTGTCTCTCAGGTGCCAGAATCCAACACATAACACATGCAGTCAGGTCACTCCACAACAAGTACAAGTATGACTTTGTCATTGTCCATGTGGGTGTGAATGACCTGAGACACACCTCCCTGGACTACATGAAAAGAGACATGGTGGAGCTCTTGGATTATGTGGCCCAGGCAGGTATGACACTAGCCCTGAGCAGTATCCTACCATCACCCAGAATGATACTGCAGTACAAACAAACTACATTTCCAGTGTCATTCTAAGGGGATCCAGTATCTGTCTGCTTGGGATGACATGATTGATAGACCGCAATGCTTTGCCAGAGATGGCCTGCATCTGTCACCCCTGGATTTCCGGGTACTGGCTAAGTCTCTTGCCACCCCTATAGTGCCTTTTAGGCAGTGTTCCAAAGACTAAATTACCACTGTAACAGCTATAAATAA
The DNA here is from genome assembly GCF_019279795.1 of Protopterus annectens. NCBI lineage: Eukaryota > Metazoa > Chordata > Ceratodontiformes > Protopteridae > Protopterus > Protopterus annectens. The sequence goes on from NC_056744.1 coordinate 1,027,849,832, forward strand.
ATGCAATCTGAGGGTCATGCTGCTCAATGCTAGAAGTCTAAATCTCAAGATGCACTCGCTCGAAACACTCCTCAAAATGGAGAACATCAACATTTATGCTGTAACGGAGACCTGGTTTAAAGCAGCAGAAAGCACCCTTGTGCTACCAGGCTATAACTCATTCCACACCTTTTGGTCCCGAAACATGGACCAAAGCTCCAAAGGCGGTGATGTCTCCATATTCATAAAAGATATGCACACCTCCAGACTCGTAGCCCAGCATAATGCATCTGAGATACTTCGGGTACAACTAACATTGGGTAAGACGATCCAGGTCATAGCCTGCTATAGATCCCCAATCATGTCCCTAGACTCTCACTCCATGTTCCTAAGCACCCTGGAATCCATCAAAGTCCAACCCAACACTCTCTTACTAGGAGACTTGAACTACCCCTCCATCAACTGGGAAAACTACTCAAGCACCAATAAACTGGCCCAATGCTTTTTGGTATTCATCAATTCCAATGCCCTGGACCAGCTCATTCTGACCCCCACTAGAGAAAGCAACATCCCTGCCCTGGTTATTACTAACATGGGTGACTGTTGCTCTACACCAATAGTCAATCCTTCCCTGGTCAGATCCAACCATAAACTAATCACCATGGAAATCCACATCTCACTCACCCCCCCCCCCCCCGCAAAGGTAAGCACCTTGAAAAACGTATCCAAAGCTGACTTTGGAGTCCTAAAAATAGAGGTGGCTAACTTCACTGCACTCATGCCAATGGAAAATAGTTGCATGACTGTGAATCATACACCAATGCACTGTAAGAACATGTACACAAATGCATGGAACTAGCCATACCCAACAGAACCAAGATGCTCTCCTCCAAAAAAAGGAAGCCAATCTGGTGGTCACCTGCCATTAATAAACTCTACAACAGAAGTAAACTCTACAACAGAAGGAAGAAATTATTGCATTAAAAGGTGAAGTCCCAAGACTGGAAAAACTCCTGTATTAGCCTCAACTAAAAGTTGAGATCCCTCATCAAATCCTCTAAAGCCAGCTTTGAAGGCAGAATTGCAGCAGACACTAAAAACAATCACAAAGCCTTCTATAACTATATCAGGAACCTCCATGGCAATACCCAAATTTGCTCTGAGATGCTGCACAATGGTACTTCCTATACCCAGCCAACATATATATTGCCAAGATACTGGCCGGCAGATTCAGTGCCAACTTTACCCCCCCCCCCTAAAGAACCAATCACAATACCGGAAGAATGCCAGGCACCCAGCATTACTGCAGCACAGGTTAAAACTGCAGTGTTCATTGCCAAGAATACAGCTTCCATGGGATCTGATAATATCCCTGGATCTGTTCTACATGAACTACAAAGTGAACTAGCACCACATCTGTGTGTCCTGTTCAGTCACAGCCTCACCTCAGGCTTTGTCCCTACTGAATGGGGCACTGCTACAGTCATCCCTCTCCATAAAGGAGGAGCGACTACAGACCCTGGGAATTATTGCCCCATTAGCCTGACAAGTCTGATATGTAAAGCTCAGGGGTGGCTCGTGCTATAGGACTGCAGGACTGCAGCCCCCCCCCCCAGCTGTAAAATGAAAAGAAAAAAAAACAGAAGCGAGTCCCAAAATTCCGTGCATGCATGGTTGGTGTTCCTGGAACTCACAAGAATCCAGACTGCTGTTTAAGCAGTCTGGATTGAGCAGAAGGCATTTCTGTAGTTTGATGCCCAGAAGTCTATGTGGTTACAATCGCATAGACTGGAAAGGAATGGGACTGCAACATGTGCAGGCTGGAGCCTGCTCTCATGGGAAGGATAGGACATTTTGCACGGGACTAAAGCTGCTCTCGCAGGAAAGACGTTTTGCGCAGGCCTGGGTACATGAAATTAGCTGCAAGAAGGACTCTCAATTCAGGTACTGCTGTGTGTTTGTGTGTGTGTGTGTGTGTGTGTGTGTGTGTGTGTGTGTGTGTGTGTTTGTGTGTGATGCAGAGCAGACAGCAATGTGTTGCAGAGAGCAGATAAAAAGACTCTGTCTAAAGTGTTGCTCAGTTAAGAATTTGCATATAGCGGTTAAGAACAGTAATAAGGGCATTGCAGATGAAACATTATCTTACAGTATTTCTCCTTTGTCAAAGGATGATTGATCCTGGAAGTAGAGGGAGATGGAGGATGTAAAGGGTCATGACACATAAAAAAAAATCTTTGTAGTGCCAGTTTTTTAGCATTTGTGAATTTAACCATTATATTTCTACCTTTTGAAGAACAGCTAGTTTGTATTGATGTAGAAATGTTTTTTTTTATATGTGAAGACTTTTAGGGTACCGGTAAGAGATATGTGCCTGTTGTAGGTTCAAGGGTCTTAAATGTGATCATTAGAAATATAAATATTAAGGGTGATTAGTGGGAGTATGAGCCAGTTCTGGAATGGTGGCATGATGGAATTTCCCCCCTTCTCTAAGGTAGAGCACTAGGGTTGTGGGGAATTGTGTGACCCCCCCTCCCCCTTACAAAACAGCTTTGAAAGTATAACAGTAAATTAAATGGTAAATGTTGACATTCACTTTTTTTGGGGGGGTGCAGTGTAATTTTCAAACATTAGCTCTGAATGTTACTAATGCTGTTTAATGGACACATCTATAAACAAAAGGCTGAAATGCTTTGTCAGTTTTTTGTTTATAGATGCTCCCATTAAAATAACATTTGTAACATTCAAAATTAATGATTTTGTGGCACCCACTTATTGCTAATATATTTCATAACACAGTGGAGAAATGTATATATTTATAATTCACAACTGTGTAGCAACATTAAGATTTACTTTTGTTTCATCGATAATGGTTTTAAAGTATAGCATATTGAAATCCATAAGCCAAATTAATTTATAGAGTGTGTGAATCATTGCATAGATTATCTGAAGTTTAGAATGAATTATGATGTGAAAGTGATTACTTATTGACCAGATTTCTGCGTATTTAGAGAAACAAATAGGTTTTGCTCTCTGGACCTGGACTAGATGACCACTGTGGATGCACCTAAGGGTGGTGGGAATCTAGTCTCTACCTTAGGTTATGTAAGTCACGGCATTATTGTCACTCATTTTCATTAGACATAAAACTTTCTAAACTTGATACTGTTCTTCTGGCTTTAAAGGCATTCTAGCCTTTTCCAAAGGAGAGTAATTTAGTGCCCCTAATTTGCAGCAAAGCAGTTTGACAGTATACCAAAAAAAAAAACAAGGAAGGATCAGGTCCATATCATTGTACTGGAAAGACTTAAATATTTAGATCTGTTTTCTCAATAAAAGATCCTAGATGCAGTGTATCTATGGCCATTCAGTCTGTGAGCTGACTTTGAGTAAACAGCTCCAGTAGTGCTTCAGGTGCAATATAGCTTCAAACACCTTGCACTCAGTTTTATGTCTTTTGGGCAACTCCATCCACAACATGTTTTCTTCCATTACAATGATTGGTGATAGCAGTATTGGTTATTTGTTTCAATGACCACTGGGTGCCTTTTCTTTTTGACAGTACAGAAAGCCTGAACACTTGTATTTCAAGTATTTCATAGAGCATTGCTGAAAACAAAGAACAGGTTGATGATTTTGGTAGCCCCTCTTTGTTTAAGCTTAGTTTTGGTTTATACTTCTACAGTCGGAGGTAGGAGACTCTCCTGTGAAGTTGCTGTTGAACAAGGAATGATATTTTACCTCATGTTGAGGACTGCAGCAATTTCTCAAATTCCTGATCTACCTTCTCATATTGTGGATGTTCTGGAGGTAGTTAAGAAACCTACTTGTTCAAATGGAAATCTTTATTATTTTGTGCAGCTGGACAGCATTGCTTTCCTTTTCCTGCCTTTTTGCAAAAAAGCTTTGTTTTACCTTTTAAGATAGTATGTTAAAAGCCTTGTATATGTTGCATTACTTGTTCATGTAAAGGCAATTTCTGATCCTTTTCATCTTACAAAGTAGTGAGATACTTTAAAAAGACACTGTACTTAGATTAGCAAATGGAAACCCAGGAGCTAGATGAGAAATCGATTTACTTCAGCAAAGCTCACCTGTGTGATCTGGTGGGGCAAACTCCCATGAGCCTAACCAAGTGTATAGTATTGGGACCTTCTCATAAGTAGTATATATCATATCCCCCTCTTTATCATTATTTTGCAAGGTGATGGTATACTAGTGATATGCTACAACTAGGGTTATGACAGATGAATGCTTATAATCCTATACCATTAAAAATACATCTTTCATCTCAAAACACTGTAATAATAAAAAGTTATTGGCTCAGTATCTGCATACTAAGTAGTGGTTCAGGACATTGTCCTGCATGTGGTAGCTATTTGCTCAGTGAGTTTTTTATAATCTTTATAATATATATTTACCATCTCAAAAGTGCTTACTCCTCTCTGTACTCTTCTTTTCTAGACCTAACACCACTCTTAAGTATTCAACTGCGGTACCACCTTTAGCATTCTTGTAAGAAAAGCGCAGTCCGGGTCTGAACTGTCTGCAAACAGCTACAGTTAACTTTGAGTATGTGTCTACCTGTTTGAGCCAATCTTCATTTTCCCCTGGAGAGCACTCTGCTTTGGCTGTAAGCAGCCCCCCCCCCCCACCACCCACACACACACACACACACACACACACATCTTCCACTTTCTCTTATTCCCTTTTGTTAGCAAATAGTATCCATAACTGATCAATACTGTGTGTTTGTTAATTTAAACTATGATCACAGTAGCCTACTGATACAAGGTTATCCTGTTTTTCCACCTGAGAAATTAAGAAAAGACGTACAGTTTCAGAGCAGTCCTTGGTTAATTGTGATTGTTTCTTAACACATACTTGTCTTTGCTTTGTGATTGTTTCCAGCCCCTCATACAATAACCTAACAGGGTCTCTACCCGCTTCGCTCCCCACCCTGCCCCCTATTCCCTCCCGCCCCCAGTGGTCCCACCTTTATTGCACTCAAACCCCTCCCATCTTTCTAATAGCCAACCACAGCGCTAACCCAACACTACCTCCTCCATATTCCCTCTACTATCACACTTCCTCAACTAACATGTACAAGCATACCTTTCCTTTGCTCACTGCATGCACTCTCCTTGCATATCTTACATCCTACCAAAGCTCCATCATTCCCCCACTCAATCACTACCATTGTACTACTACTCACACCACCACCCATGTCTCACCCATACTCAGCTCCCTCCCACCATATAAACAAACACATTCAAAAACTGAGAAAACTAATAATCTCATGCATATCAAAACTAGCCCTAAGTGGAGACATCCACCCCAACCCTGGCCCTACCATCTCCAACCCCAGTCCTCATAATCTGACTAGAAACCACAACTTCTCCCATATTACAGCCAATAGAAAGCCAAGTGACTTCCTTCTACTAAGCCTAAATATTAGAAGTATATCCAACAAAGTCCATGAACTCCATGCCACCATAGACTTGTACTCCCCAGATATAGTCATCCTGACAGAAACCTGGCTAAAACCTCACATTACCAGTGAGCAAATACTCCCTACAGGTTACGGCATACTAAGAGTAGACCGGCTAAACAAAAGGAGGTGGTGTAGCTATAATATTTAAACAGCATCTAAACATCCAGATCTTAAAATCATCAGCTCCACAAATAGGCAATGAAGAAATAATATATACCAACCTCAAAATTAACCAAAACAAAACCATCAACATAATTGGATGCTACTTCCCACCTGGCCAAAACATCCTTCCACTAGAAAACCTCCTCAGCTGGTCTACCCACCATCTCCCCCAAGAAACTATCATCTTAGGTGATTTCAATATTGACTGGCAATCCTGTCCTGGCAACAATCCAACCCATCATGTACACCTTCATGGCTTCACCCAACTAGAACAGTCACCAACAAGGATAAATAAAAACTCCAGCAAGAACACTACCCTGGATTGGATACTAATCAGTAAGAACCCCCAATCATATATAACAGGCTGCTTATCAGATAGCCTCAGTGATCACTCCCCAACATTCCTACCAAAAAAATACCTGTACCAAGCTAAACCTGTCATCTATCGTCAAATACATAAAAAAATAAACTTTAACCCACTCACATTCATCTCATCCCTCAAAGAATGTAACTGGCATGCTCTAAAGTACCTCAGTCTAGATGACGCAGTTGAATTTTTTAATACTACCTTCCTGAACATCCTTAATTATCATGCCCCCATAAGATTTTCCAGAACCAAAGCACAAGCCTCCCCATGGCTACAGAAAACCACTAAGTCAGAAATGAAAAACAGGGATAAAGCCTGGGAGCACTGGTGCAAAACCAAAACCCCCACAGCTAGACAGAAATTCCTAGAACTACGCAATAGAGTCAAAAAGCTAATAAAACAGTCTGCCCTAGACTCCTCACAACACAGCCCCAAACAATTCTGGTCCTCCATAAACTCCATCCTCCATCCAGGTAAAGTCAATACCCCTCCTCCTAACATCCTTCACTCCTCAGAAAATATTGCTACCTCATTCAACACACACTTCACCCAAACCATACTATCACTAGCTAAACAACACAACCCCCCTCCCCTCCAACCCACACCTTCAACTAGTAATCTCCCCACTGCCTTCTCTTTTTCTCCTGTACCTACCTCCAACATAAAAAAACTCTTTACTAAACTTAAACCCACCAAATTAGCAGCAGACAACCTCCCAAGTGAATACCTACAAATCGCAGCTGATGTTCTGGCCTACCCAGTATCCATCTTGATTAACCGAGCTCTGTCAGAAAGTTACATTCCCACATTGTGGAAAGTCTCACATATAATTCCCCCTCCACAAAGGCGGACCCTCTGCAGAACTAACCAATTACCGCCCCATAGCTATTCTCTCTCCACTCTACTACTATACTAGAGAGAAGCATACACTCTCAGGTCTCAGACTACCTCCTTACTAACAACCTCCTTTCCAGTACTCAGCATGGTTTCCGACCAAACCATAGCACCACCACTGCCTTACTCTCCTTTACTAACACTATCCTTCAGCATAAAAACAATGGCTATCTCTCCTCTGCTACTTTCCTAGACCTATCTAAAGCATTTGACATGGTCCCGCACAAACAACTTATCTCTGTCCTCAATAACCTATCCTTCTCGCAGTCAGTCACCAACTGGTTTCAGAGTTACCTGTCTGACCGCCAACAATCCGTTGTACGGCAGAATGACATATCTCCCCAACTACCTGTCTCCATAGGGGTTCCCCAAGGATCCATCCTTGGACCCCTACTTTTCTCTGTTTACACCAATAATCTAGCCTCTGCCACCAAACATGGCACACTCATCCAATACGCAGATGACTCGACCATCATCTGCTCTGCCCAGTCCCTACCCAAACTGCAAAAAGTCACACAGGAAGCCTTTTCCTCTGTTGAAACATGGTTATCCGATGCCCAATTAATACTCAACCCAAACAAAACTAAACTACTCATCTTCCAACCCACCAAACATACTCAAAATAACACTTTAACATCACAGCAAAAGACAACACCACTATATACCCAACTGAACACACCAAATTGCTAGGAGTGGAAATAGACAATAAACTAAAATTTGACATTCACATATCCATGACCATAAAAAACATCCACAAAAAACTAGGAGCATTATACAGAAATAAACAATTTCTCACCAAAGCAGCAAAGATTTCAATAGCAAATTCCCATCTTATCTCCACCGTACTGTATGCCTCTCCAGTATATACCAACCTAAGGCAATGTGAACTAAACAAGCTAGAGACCTGCTACAACAAAATTGCCAAATTCACCACAGGGGCATCCTACCATAGTCACCACTGTCTCTCACTTGCTGAACTGGGCTGGCTTGAACTCCCTCACCTCCTTCAGTGGTATCAACTCTCATTCGCCCACAAACTAGTAAACCATCCACCAAATGTCCCATCCATCCAGAATCTACTCCAACCCTATCACACCACCAGACCACTAAGATACAGCAACAAAAATCACTTGCAGATCACTGAAGCCAATAACTCTGCTGGTGAAGCACTATTCTCTTGCGCCATGGCCAAATTATGGAACTCACTCCCACCCACAATTACCTCTGTACCATCATGCACCAACTTCAAAACTTTATTAAAAGCGCACCTAAAAACATGCTGGCTATGCCCTTGCAACTCCCACTCTAATATCATCCACCCCATCCAACTACTACCTTTCTTTTCACTCCACTAACTACCTTGATTATAGCAAGCTCAGGTGCTCATAAGCCTAGTAATTATTATACAGCAGGAACTTCTCATTGTTACATTTGTTAATGCCTGTTATGTACTTCACAGATAAAGATTCTAGTTGTCTACTGATGTACTATGTTCTTCATCTGTAAATATGTTGTAAGTAATTTCTATGTTAAATTGTTAATCGCTATGTAATCCAATGTAACTACTGTATGTTTATTTTACTGTGGAGCTTTTCTCCCCGGGCCTCCGCTGAAAATGGACCCACGTCCAGTCGGACACTCCCGGTCAACAAATTTAAATAAATAAATAAATAATATAACCAAAATTAAAGTTATGAGGCATCAAATCTTGAAAGTTAATGTCATGTGTCTGATAGAATTTACTTTTGTTGTGCCAGAATAACTGCCCCAGTTTGTGTTTGTACTGTGAAGGACTTTGGAATTTGCAAGGCAAGCAACCAGCACTCACATGTACTTCACCTATTACAGATGTGACAGTTGTATTTTCTGATGTAGTTTGGGTCAGGAGGCACCCTTCTTGTGTTTAGAATGGAGGGTGGGCAGGTAAGGCTGTGGACTGTCAGCATTTTGTTTTGGAGCCATTATGAATTCTGAGAGTGGGATTGCCATCAGTAGCAAGAGCCTGAATTGCCTACCCACCACCACCACCACCACTTGTGAAAACTATTTATATTTTTATTCTGTTCTGTTCCTTATAAAATCTGTCATTTTCTGGATGTTGAATTCACTAAATAATGACAGGCATTTGAATTTCAGACTTCATATTCTTCAGAAAGTACATGGTAAGACAAAACCTTTTTATTCTAGCAATTTTCTAAGTTTATAAGATTAATATTTGAAATTTGTCCCTATCTTTTGGGCTATATTTTCCCATTATTTGGCTTTGTCCAAGCATTTTGTGCTAAGAGGTTGAGAGCTATGGTGAGAACGGAATTCACAGAATATGTTTGGGGGCTGTATTCCCCCATTATTTGCTTCGTACAGGAGTTTTGTGCTAAGAGGGTGAGAGCTATAGTGGTAACAGAATTCACTGAATATGTTTGGGGGCTGTATTCTCCCATTATTGGCTTTGTCCAGGTGTTTTGTGCTAAGAGGTTGAGAGCGATGGTGAGAATGGAATTCACTAAATGATAGCCATTTAAGTTTCAGTCTTCCTCTCTTTTAAGACACAGCTGATTTGGCATAGTGGTATGTTGCTCTGACTGAAGCCCACAGGGCCCTGGGTTCAAGACTTAACAGTGAAATGCATGGTGATAACACAGCAGTTTATTCTATCAACTTTCTATGATTATTCTTGTGCTGCAAAGTTGAGAGAGACAGTTGAGTGTCAAGTGGATTTTACAAGCAGCTGAGAGCTTCAGGGAAAGAGAAGTTAGTGTTGGTTATACTGAGTCTGCTTGCATTGTTAATAGCATAACAGGTAGTGTATTTGCTTTTGATGCAGAAGGCTGTGGGTTCTACTCCAACAGTATGTAGATGCATTGCTGATACTGTACTGTGTTGTAAAGGGGTGAATGCTGCAGTCCTGATAATGTCCTCTTTGGCGAAGATACCTAGTAACTATAAACTTATTAGTTTGCCATCCATTACCTATTGCAATATTACTAGCTTATCATTTTTTTTAAATGTAACATGGGCAATTTACTCTTCAAGGGCAACAGGCACTTTATTTGTAGATGAAACAACGAAATATAAAGTTGTTTGCTAGCAGCAAACTCTTCATTAGTTACAGATCTCGTTAATGTGGAATTATTAGATGACTTTTACTTCTGCAGAGATTGTGTATATTTACTGATACTGGTGGATTTTAGAAGTTTGAGTAGACTTTTATGATGGAAATGTTCTGAATTGGGCAGTTTATTCATTATTGGTGCATGCATTTTGTTTCATTGTTTACTAGAAAAATGTTCAAAACAATAAATTTAAAATGCCCTCTAACAACTGTACTGTATTATACAAGGAATATAATTTAATGCAATCAGGAAGGTGTATCAAAGAACACATGCATGTTTCCTGTGCAAGGGGCCTACGATTTGAAAACAGCTCAAAGTTGATCTTTATCTGCCACTGGCCAAATGTATTTTCTTTGAATGTGGGTTTCAATGCTGTTTCAATGAATGTGAATTTCAAGGGCAGAGAAGTTTTAATGCCAAGTCTATTTTCATTGTGAGACTGCATTGCTTTGTTTAGCAGATGTCTTTTAGTGTTTGTGCTGTAAAATGTAAAATAAACTTTCAATGAAATCCAAATCATCGTAGAAGTACATTGTTTATGGTAAATGGGGCAAAATAGCCAAGTAATGGGACATTGGAATGGGTGCAGGGTGGAAGCCCCATTCGACCATGATTTTGTGAGGGGGGAAGGGTGGCAAACTCAAAGATTGCCCTGGCTAAACTGTACCTCTCAACTGTCCAAATTTTCACAGAATGAATAGATTTTTGCTTCTTATTTTTGGTTTGTTCCTTATAAAATTTGTGGTTTTCTGGCAAATCATTTAGGAATGAAGTCACTAAATAGCGACAGACATTGAGTTTCAGACGTCATACCCTTTAGAAAAATGCATGCTAAAGCAAGACCTGTTATTCTGTCAACTGTCTTAAGTTTATACAAGAGCAATTTTTAGTACTGTTTGTATTTTCCCACCATATATTTAGCTTTGTCCAGATTTCCTGCGTTAAGAGGTTGAGAGGTATGTGCAGATAAATCACTTTATAGAATTAGGCATATCCAAACCTCTCAACTGTCCCCGATTTTGGCTCAAAATGTTGCTCTTCCTCTAATAATCCCCCTGTAAAATTGCAATTTTGGAAGTAAACGTGTAGGGTTTACAATTAATAAATAATTGTACTGATCAGAGATATAGATTAGTTTTATTTCAGAAATGCATGTAGATTCTCTTACTTTGTCAGCTGCTCAAGTTAACAGTACTAATATTAAATAAGTGTCCCTTCTTTGACAGATTCTCTATTATATTTTGTGGCTACTTTATATTTTTGCATCACATTTTTGGCCCTTTTTTAATAAAATTGTGGTTTTCTGGAAAATTAGTGGCAAATCATTAAACACTGAAGTTAGAAAATAGTAACAGACATTTTGAGTTTCAGATTTCATATACTTTAGAAAATTCATACTAATGCAAGACCTACTATTCTATTACCTTTCTAAGTTTATAAGAGCAATATTTAAAATGTGTCCTTATTTCTGGGCCTTTGTCCCACTTCTATGTATGGCTTTGTCCAGATTTCTTGATCTGAGGTTGAGAAGTATGACAAATGTGTCAGGGCCATCACCATTAGCCAGAGACATTTCAAATTGTGTCATACATGTTGCACCCCACTCCCCCATGTAGTGACTCTGGATGTGTCCAAGCAAGGCAAGGAGCAGTTATGCAGTGTAAGTGTGAAGAATATCCCCCATCCAAGGTAGACACAAGTAGTATAGTGGCTTTTCATCTGTCCTTGATTTTGCAAAATGTTCTGTTTTTCTGATAAGCAAAATCTATTCATTCTGTGAAAATCTGGACAGAAATAAGGACAAAACATACTCGGAGGCTCTAAATAAAAATCTGCCTAAACAGCAAAGACCTCCTAAGCAGATATCCAAGTAACAGCCACCCCTCAACAATACCCATGAATCACATATCTCACAAAATAAGTGTGCCTCACAGTCACAGCCCTTAAGGCCAAACAACACACCAAATACACTTGTTATAGGGGACTCTATTGTCTGGCACACTGACGTCCTGCTCACCAAACTGAACAAGGAGAAGGTCACTGTAAGCTGCCTGTCGGGTGCCAGGATCCGCCACATAATGCAAGCACTCAGGTCACTCCAAAGCAAGTACAAGTATGACTCCGTCATTGTCCATGCTGGTGTGAATGACCTGAGACGTACCTCCCTGGACTACATGAAAAGAGACATAGAGGAGCTCTCTGATCATGTAGCCCAGGCTGGTATGACCCTGACCTTGAGTAGCATCTTGCCCGCACCAAGAATGATGCCACAATATAAAGACAAAATGATCAGTTTCAACAATTGGCTAAAGTATTGGTGTCATTCAAAGGGGATCCAGTGTCTGTCAGCCTGGGATGACATGCTCAACAAGCCACGTTGCTTTGCTAGGGACGGCTTGCACCTGTCACCCTTAGGCTTTCATATACTGGCCAGGGCTCTTGCCACCCCCATAGTGCCTTCTTTAGGCAAGGCTCAAAGGACAAACCCACCTCCATAGACAACCCAAGAATAAAAAAACTAAAGGTAATGCTACTCAATGCCAGAAGTCTAAACCTCAAGATGCATGCACTCGAGGCTCTCCTCAGTATGGAGAAAATCGATGTCTGTGCAGTAACAGAAACCTGGTTCAAAGCTCCTGAGAGCACCCCAGCACTACCAGGTTATAACTCATACCATGCGTTTCGGCCCCAAAACTCGGACTGAAGCACAAAAGGAGGGGGAGTATCTATATTCATCAAAGATACCTACACCTCCAGGTTAGTGGCACTGCACGAAGCATCAGAAACCATCCATGTGCAACTAACAGCGGGCAAAACTGCCTTTCAGTTTGTAGCCTGCTACAGAACACCATCCCTATTACAAGAACCCCACTTGGCATTCCTGAGAACACTGGAGAATATGAAGGTCTCTCCAAACACTATGTTATTGGGTGACTTCAACTACCCAAACATTGGCTGGGAAAACTTCTCAAGCCCAAACACCCTCGCCCAATGGTTCCTTGAATTTGTAAACTCTAACGCAATGGAACAACTGGTCACCACTCCCACAAGAGGGAACAACATATTGGACCTGGTCATCACCAACATGGGGACTCTATGTTCCACACCAGAGGTAAACTCCTCATTTGTAAGATCAGACCATAAACAAATTTCCCTGGACATCCATATCCCCCCCCAGCCAAGGAAATCATTGTAAAGAATTTCTCAAAAGCCAACTTTGCACTTCTCAAGACTGAGGTGGAATCATTCAAAGCCCCTGGGCCAGAGGATAATACAGCCCAATCCGCAGAATCCTTTATAAATGCATTCTATGAGCACCTGCAGGAATGCATGGATCATGCTATCCCAAATAAAACCAAGACTCACTCCTCCAAAAACAGGTCTGGTGGACCCCGGCCATAAATAAATTATACAACAGAAGGAGGAAGCTACTACATGACAGAGCAAAATCCCAAAAAGGGAAGGCATCTCTGATCAGTATTAGCAAGAAACTTTGATCCCTCATAAAATCATCAAAGGCCAGTTTTGAAAGAAAAATTGCCCTAGACACTAAAGATAATCACAAGGCCTTCTTTAGTTATGTCAGGAACATGGGCGGAAACTCCCAGGTATGCTCTGAATTGTTGCATAACGGTACAAAATATACCGAACCTACTGACATAGCCAACATCCTGGCAGACAGATTCAGCAAAAAATTCTCCCCCGCCCAAAGGAGAAAATGCATATCCCAACTGAATGTAACCTCCCTGACATCACAGATGCACAGGTGAAAGCTGCCATCTCCAAAGCAAAAAACACAACATCTATGGGACCGGACGGTGTCCCAAGTTGTGTCTTACGTGAGCTCCAAGAAGAACTGAACCCTCACATTAAGTCACTGTTCAAACTTAGCCTTACTACAGGATATGTACCCAAAGAATGGCGTACAGCTACAGTGGTCCCACTCCACAAAGGTGGTGCCACAACAGACTCCGGAAACTATCGCCCCATAAGCCTGACTAGTCTGGTCTGTAAAGCTATGGAGCATATTATCATGGAACTCATAAACAAAGACATTGGGAGCCTCCAGACACTGGACCCTACCCAATTGGGCTTTGTTAAGGGCAGATCTTGCATCTTAAACCTAGTTGATTTCTTTGAAACAGTTCCCAAAGCCATAGATGAGGGCAAGGTAGTCTTGAGTCCGTAACCTGGACCTCACAAAAGCCTTCGACACAATACCCCACTCGGGCATCATAAATAAGCTTACCAGCTTAAATATCAACCCCTATATCACAAGATGGGTTGCAAACTGGCTCAGAGATAGAACCCACATGGTCAGAATCGCAGATGCCCAAAAGTACCTCACCAAGAGGATCATGGGCTACAAACAGATGTCCTATGCAGCTCGACTAAAGAAACTCCAGCTCTACTCAGTTGCTTACCACCTACTCAGAGGCGATCTATGCCTGACGTACAAAGCCATGTTAAACCCAGAATTAATGGACATGCTCCACCTCAAAAAATCCAAGTCCCTTATAGCTACACACTCCAGGGACCTAAACCTTTTTCTCAGAGGCTCCCCTCACTCTGGAATAGAATCCCAATTCATATTAGACATAGCCCCTCGCTGACCCTCTTCAAGCAAAATCTGGACGCGTGGATGGGAAATCACAAATTCTCCCCTGGGATCTTTTCTGTGTCCCTGCTAGACAGAGGCACAGTAAACTAATCTTAAAAGGGTACCTTCTGTGACCTACTTTACAGAGGCACAGTAGGCTAATCTAATAGGGAGGCGGAAGCCAAATACACTCTGGCTAGGCTTATAAATGCCCTAGGGCAGATAGCCTAGTATCTACCTATGAACCTATACTATTGATTTATGCTTCTTATTATTCAGAAAACGCATGCTGTTGCAGTGCTTTAATATGACCATCAGGTAAGCTTGTCTGAGATTGTATGCAAGTAAGCTTTAATAAGCATACTTTTAAAGAATTACCAACATTGAAAGCTTTTTTATTGTTGCCATGCAGATAATATTTACATAACTAGATAACATATAAGCCTTAGGTATTGAAATGCATATGACAGTATTTGTAATAAAGGACAGGATTACAGTATTTTCAGAAGCTCATTACATTTGTTGGAGACTTGCAGTCATCTTTGCAGGCTTTACCTGTAAACTAATCAAAATGCCAATCTATCATGTGTGGTCCATAACCTGTGCTGTAATCCTTTAAGCAATTTATCTGGAGCTTGTTTCTTGTTTGCTGTTCATTTTTTACTTTGATCATGTTTTCCCCATAAAACAAGTAGATCGTTGTTGTCAGGCAGCAGGTCTTTTTTGGATAAGAAACACTTTTACAAGTGGGGATATCACAGAGATTGCTGCTTTCAGCGTGTTACCTGGTACTTTTATAAAGCTGAATATAAATTATAATTAGAAATGCAGTGCAAGAAGTGGTTTGAGTTGAGTGCTGCTTGTTTTTTTTATACTTGATTTTGACTGGCATTCCAGTAATAATTTTAAAAATTAATTTATTTTTTCATGCCTCACAACCTTTTTGTTTCCATCTAGATATTAAGTAAGCTGTCATGCAGTCAATGCATTGAAATATTTTTATTTTTCTACACTTCATTTTGTCTTGATTGGACTCTCATAATGACGGTTTGGCACCCAGGGCAGCGTATTTAATTAAAGTTCCAGTTTTTGTGGGTTTGAGCATAGCTCTACCCCTTTCTAGTTGGTCACACCCCTTCCCATTGGCCCAACCCATTCAGCTGTCTCCTGCAGCCCCCCTTAGATTTGAAGTCACCAGCCACCAGTGGTAAATCTATGGAGTGTATCATCATGGACCTGATTAACAAAGATAGGAAATCTCCAAACTCTAGACCCCACGCAATTTGGCTGTGTGAAGTGGAGATCATGCCTGCTCAACCTGGTTAACTTCTTTGAGTCCGTAACCAGGGCTATGGATGAAAGTAAGGCAGTGCATACAGACTACCTCGATCTGGCCAAGGCCTTTGATACCATTCCTTACTTGGGAATTATTGGGTAGCTCACCAAACTAAGCATCAAACCCTATATCACTAGGTGGGTTGCAAATTGGTTCACAGCTAGAACACACAGTGTGAAAGTAGCAGACTCCAAGTCAAACTGCCGACCAGTCACGGATGGAGTCCCACAGGAATCGGTCCTGGGTCCTCTCCTGTTTAGCATCTACTTCTCAGAAGTCCAGGCCAACACAAATGGACTCTGGCTGACCAAGTTCACAGATGACTGCAAGCTGGGAACCATTATTAACTCCCCAAGTGATGCAGACATCCTACAGAAAGACCTCACTGAGACCAATGACTGATGTCGAAACCATGGCCTTAAGCTTAATACCAGAAATTGCATTGTCACCCCCTTTGGTAAAAACTCAGTCCCCACTAATTACCACATCGATGGGAGCTCACTGAACACTAAATGCGTTATAAGAGATCTGGGGATGCAGGTTGGCAGCAACCTTTCCTTCAACCACCTCATTGCCTCTGTGGTCAGAAAGTCTTTCTATGTGGCGCATCTCATTACCAAGGGTTTTGCATCCAGGAAGAAAGAGGTCATCATCTCTCTCTACTCTTCCCTCATTAGACCAGTCATCGAGTATAATGCCCATTTGGCATGTACCTCACTAGACACCTGCAACAGCTGGAGGGGCTACAGAAGTACTTCACGAAGAGGATCATAGGCATTAAACACATGTCCTACTCGGACAGACTCAAAAGACTCCAGCTTTTCTCTGTCTCATATCGCCTACTTAGAGGTGATCTCTGCTTGACGTACAAAGCCATGTCTGACCCAGCTCTGTTAGAAATGCTACATCTAAAGAAATCCCAATCCCTCCACATCACATGCTCCAGAGACCTCAACCTCATTACCACAGTCAACAAAATGTGCTGGAGGGACAGGTTCATAACCCAGAGACTGCCCATACTATGGAATAGACTTCCCATACATGTCAAGCAGAGCACCTGGCTGACCCTCTTCAAGAGAAATCTTGATGAGTGGATGGGTAATAGAAAGTTCACCCTGGGGATCACATTAGTGGCTCTACTTGATAGAGGCAGTGGGAACTAATGGGTGGCACTATGCCAGGGCACTTCTATGGGCTAGGCTTGTAAAGGCTCCAGGGCCATTAACCTAGTACACACCTAAGATGAATTAAATCAGTGCTGCACATTCTTGACAGAAGATGTCATCAGTTATATCCATTTTCTCATTCTCATGCTTCAGCTGTATAACTTAGAAGCATCTCCCATGTAAATCAGAGAGCTGTAACAATCTGTCATTCAATTTAATAGGCTACTAAAGGACAGATGCACACATTTTGAAAAGCCTTCGAAGAAATCCTCCAGATAGGAGACTATTGGTGGTGCACTTAGATTTGGAAGAAAATCAAGTTTGTTTCAGCTTCTTGAACATTCCTACTAATAATATTGGTGGCTCGTCCCACCATCTCACAAACCTTATTGAGGCGATGACACCATGTGTTCAAGTACCATAATGCTGCTTTGCACTTGCAACATGTGGCAGTTTACTTATGGTTATTTTGATGAATTACAGGCCAGTTTTCTTGGAAGGACAGTTTTTCAGTTTATGATACTACATCATTATGTACACTGTTTTCCTCAATAAAAGTCATAAGCACATCTATTTATAATGAAGTCTTCAGGAAGTTTTAAAACGTTGACAAGGTTCTGTACTTGTAATCTGTAGGTCTTAAGGGAGTCTCCAAGAGATGTTAAAACTTTGACAAGGTTCTATACCTGTAATCCACAAGTCTTACGGGAGTCTCCAAGAAGTTTTAAAACATTGGCAAGGTTCTATACCTGTAATCCACAGTTCTTAGGGGTATAACAGTCAGAGGAACTCAACAGTTATCCTTAAAGCAGTTCTGCTACTTTCAGTGTAGATAGGTATTTATGATATTACATCTCAAATTTTAAAATCTTCCTTTGGGGATTTAACATTCCATGTTGATCCCATTAAACAAAAAATGTTCACCTTAGGATTTTTAGGACATGTAACTTGATCTATGAAAGAAATTTCTAAGCACGAGAAATTATTTTTGCCCTCTTTTTACATAAAATAGTGGTTTTCAGTCCCACCTTCTACTATATGTTGAGCATTTTGTGAATGGCTTTCTGGAAAAAAATTGCATCCTACCAACATTTCTGCTTGGTGTTTTTTAATATTCCTCCATAATACAAGCTGTATGTCATCCTTTAAGCAATAACAAGGTATGAAAAATGTGCTTAACTAAAATATCAACAAGTTTTGTATGGTTCAATATTTCTTGTGCACTCTAACACTGCTCTTTGGGCAACTACTCTGAAGTGGGTTAGCTGTTTATATGAGTAAAGTACTGCTGTTGTCCATCTAAGTAGGGAGAAAAGGTATTGAGAAAGTCTGGTATTTTATATTGCAGGCAGTATTGCACTGATATGTTGACTAAATTAATCACTGAGGTATCACAGGTGACTTTCAAGATGGGAATGAGACTTGCTTTCTGTGAGCATGTTGTAGATGTACATCAAGCTAATATATCATGTACACAGAGCTGCTGTATAGTCAATACACAGCGGGGAAAGCTACGAGTGATTTTCTGTGGCAATGACCATTAATCTGATGGCTGTGGATTTCAGCAGATTGGTTATCGCCCATTCTGGGCACACCAAAATGATAGGGATTGGCTAGAGTAAAACATTCTGATGAAGTTCTATATCGGATGAAAACTCTCAAACAAGAACAATATTAAATATTTTGGTTTATCCTGAGTTTGGTTCCTTTTATCTGTTACATTGTCGTTGGAGTACATTTTGTTGTGCCATTCTTGACACGCAGTCTTCTTCAACTCTGTGCAAGGACCTGTTTTTGATTGCTGGTCCTTGGCCAACTTTAGATAATTTAATTTGAACCTGTCATGAATGGGAACATGGCTGAGAAGTTTGTGGGATCCACTGATCATCAGAAAATACAGTGCAATATGAGTTGAATGAAAGAATTAAACTTAACAAGGTTAAGGATCCTATGTGTCAAGATTTTATAGGTTCATAGGTTCATAGATTAGTACTAAGCTAGCCTGTCCCTATTTTTGGGCCTTTGACAGATTTCTTGCTCTAAGAGATTGAGAGGTATGTGCATAAAATGAAAACTCAAAATATAAATAAAAAGGGGCATTTGACAGAAAAAGCAGATTTCTGACATCTGAAAAGGGATTGCTAAGCCTTTATTTTCATCAGTTTCAAAAGGAATAGTGATAATTCATGTTATCCAAGAGAATAATCAAAATAACACATGTGCAAACCCAATAAACAGTTTATATAGATGACAAAGTGTTTGCTTTCAGCATCTCGAATAATTTTCAGTGTTACATATAATGCAATACATAGATAAAAACAAAATAAAAACTCCAGCCTTGTTATGACCTCATCAGCACAAGCAGAGTGTTTGACTAAGCATAAGAAACAAGGGCTGTTATACCCAGCTGTTGTCCATTATCATTAGGGTCACTGCAAAAATATCCCAAACAACAAACTAAAACAATAAGTGAGAAGGTCACAGAAAAACCAATCAGTAAAAACAAAATGAAAAAGGGGAAGTAGCTCAGTGGTAGAGCACATGCTTTGCATGTATGAGGTCCTGGGTTCAATCCCCAGCATCTCCATAGTAATTATGGGTTGGGAGGGTGGCCTAATGGTTAAGGTGTTTGCCTTACAAACACAAGGTACAGGGTTTGAATCTCACAGGGGGTAACTGGCTAGGCTTAAAATGGCTCACAAGGGCAATTAGCCTAGTACAAGCCTATGAACCTATGAACCTATGAAAACTCCAGCAAATCTAGAACCTCCACTGAGTGACCTCCCAAACCTCTTGTATCAGAGGCACATGGGATATATGCAAATGACCCTTATGAACATCAGGTGTTTCAGCTAATTGGTGATTCTGAATGCCCATGACTTGTTTCGTGATTTTAATGGACAATTTAAACCCAATAAAGACAAACACCAGTAGCTGTAGATATGCTTATTTCCACCTTGTAATAGACTCATCAGCACAGCACAAGCAGAGTGTTTGACTAAGTATAAGAAGCACAGGGCTGTTATACCAAGCTGATGTCCATTATCATTAGGGTCACTGCAAAAGTAAAACAAACAACAAACTAAAACAATAAGTGAAAAGGTCACTGAAGAAACAATCAGTAAAAACAAAATGAAAACTCCAGCAAAGCTAGAACCGCCACTGAGTGACATCCCAAATCTCTTGTATCAGAGGCACATGGGATATATGCAAATAACCCTTTTGAACATCAGATGTTTCAGCTAATTGGTGATTCTGAATGACCATGACTTGTTTTGTCATTTTAATGGACAATTTCAGCCCAATAAAGCCAAACCCTACTAGCTGTAGATATGCAAATTTCTGCCTTGTTATGACCTCATCAGCACAGCACAAGCAGAGGGTTTAACTAAGCAGAAGAAACACAGGGCTATTATACCTAGATGATGTCCATTATCATTAGGGTCACTGCAAAAATATCCCAAACAACAAACTAAAACAATAAGTTAGAAGGTCACTGAAAAAACAATCAGTAAAAACAAAGTGAAAACTCCAGCAAAGCTAGAATCTCCACTTGAGTGACCTCCCAAACCTCTTGTATAACAGGCACATGTGATATATGCAAATGACCCTTATGAACATCAGGTGTTTCAGCTAATTGGTGATTCTGAATGCCCATTACTTGTTTCTTCATTTTAATGAACAATTTCAACCCAATAAAACCAAACCCCACTAGCTGTAGATTTGCATATCTCCACCTTCTTATGACCTCATCAGCACAGCACAAGCAGAGTGTTTGACTAAGCATAAGAAACACAGGGCTGTTATGCCCAGCTGATGTCCATTATCATTAGGGTCACTGAAAAAATATCCCAAACAAAAAATTAAAGCAATAAGTGAGAAGGTCACTGAAGAACCAATCAGTAAAAACAAAATGAAAACTCCAGCAAAGCTAGAACCTCCACTGAGTGACCTCCCAAACCTCTTGTATCAGAGGCACATGGAATATATGCAAATGACCCTTATGAACTTCAGGTGTTTCAGCTAATTGGTGATTCTGAATGCCCATGACTTGTTTTGTCATATTTAATGGACAATTTTAGCCCCATAAAGCCAAACCCCACTAGCTGTAGATATGCATATTTCCGCCTTGTTATGACCTCATCAGCAGAAGCAGAGTGTTTGACTAAGGATAAGAAACACAGGGCTGTTATACCCAGCTGATGTCCATTATCATTAGGTTCACTGCAAAAGTAAAACAAACAATAAAATAGAACAATAAGTGAGAAGGTCACTGAAAAAAAACAATCCATAAAAATAAAATGAAAACTCCAGCAAAGCTAGAACCTTCACTGAGTGACCTCCCAAACTCTTGTATCAGTGCACATGGGATATATGCAAATGACCTTTATGAACATCAGGTGTTTCAGCTAATTGGTGATTCTGAATGCCGATGACCTAATGGACAATTTAAACCCAATAAAGCCAAACCACACTAGCTGTAGATATGCATATTTCTGGCTTGTTATGACCTCATCAGCACAGCACAAGCAGAGTGTTTGACTAAGCATAAGAAACACAGGGCTGTTATACCCAGCTGATGTCCATTATCATTAGGGTCACTGCAAAAATATCTCAAACAACAAACTAAAACAATAAGTACGAAGGTCACTGAAAAAAACAGTCAGTATAAACAAAATGAAAACTCCAGCAAAGCTAGAACCTCAACTGAGTGACCTCCCAAATCTCTTGTATAAGAGGCACATAGATATATGCAAATGACCTTTTTGAATATTAGATGTTTCAGCTAATTGGTGATTCTGAATGCCAATGACTTAATGGACAATTTTAGCCCAATAAAGCCAAACAACACTAGCTGTAGATATGCATATTTCTAGCTTGTTATGACTTCCACAGCACAAGCAGAGTGTTTGACTAATCATATGAAACACAGGGCTGTTATACCCAGCTGATGTCCATTATCATTAGGGTCACTGCAAAAATAACCCAAACAACAAACTTAAACAATAAGTGAGAAGGACATTGAAAAAAACAATCAGTAAAAACAAAATGAAAACTCCAGCAAAGCTAGAACCTCCACTGGGTGACCTCCCAAACCTCTTGTATCAGAGGCACATGGGATATATGCAAATGATCCTTATGAACATCAGGTGTTTCAGCTAACTGGTGATTCTGAATGCACATGACTTGTTTCATGTGTATGTAGATGCATATGTAGATACATATGTACAAAGAATTTTTCAGTATACAACATCTTTTCTGAGGAGACATATTTTGGAGAAGTGTAATTAGTGAAGTAAAGACATTCTGTTGTAACTACACTTTGAAAGAAAGTGATTAAAATGATACCTTCTTTGCAGTTATAAAGTCAGCCTAACTGAAGATGGGCAGTGATATGATTATAAAATAATTTTTGGATATTGACTTGGTGAATAGTGAGAGAAAGATTATACTAAAGTTCAGATACAAGAGAGAAAAATACTTGGTATATTTTTATTGAACTTCATGTATAGCAAATTGAAAAACATACATACATACATGCACACTTCTTGAAGATGCAGCTAGACAGTGTGTGGGTGGCGGTCCCATTACACTCTGCAGCTGAAGAATAGTATAATTGCCAATATGTGACACACAAAATAGTTACTTCAATTGTTATAGAAATATTTTTTGTATTCACAGATTCAGAAAGATGAAAGCTTTAAAAGAATGTTGTCATCTAATAACTTCAACCTATCCCCATTCTGGAGAATGCCAAAACAATTTTTCTTACCTTTAGTTAGGGTTTCTAACTTTCTTGCAGTTTCTTCCCCTCATTTTTTTTTCTGGATACTGATATAAATTATTTGTGCATGTCTCATTTTTCTGGTAGTGATTGGCTTTCTGTTTTTGGCTCTTAGAGGTTTAACTACCAAGGATAAGACACTAATTACTACCAACTCTTGTTGCTCCCATTAACTGAGTGATTGAGTCACTTCCTGTGCCCAACCAAAAATGTGCTCTCACACATACCATGCCTCTAATCGTTTATCTCCACCCTGTTTACAGTTCCAAAGTATGTTTCCTGTGTCCTACAACATGACCGGTGTCATGGTTTTCTTTTCTCTTAATAGACATCTGTGAGTGTTGTATATCACCTGAGCTGTAATACTAAGTATTACTCCTAGGTATTAGTCCACCTACTTATCTGGCTGGGTGAGTTCCATGTTTTATTCCATAGAGACTTACGAAACTTAAGACTGTCATTGTCCTTCCATTTTTTTTATATAGCTCCTGTTATAGCACTTTCTGTGGATTTCCCTAAGTCTGAATAAATAAGCCCATGCCTACTTTTAAATATACCCCACAATGTATTCCAGGGTACCCCAGTGGTTTGCTTATTTCTTTTAGGTTGCAACAGTGTTTTGCTATCCAACTATTTACATTGAAGTAATGCATCACTCCACCATTTCCTCTTTTTTCTTAAATCTCTCAAATGATGTAAAGGAGATTTTCCTTTTGCTCTCTTGTACTGAGAGCAACTCTTTTGAAATCTGACTCCAGATAAAACTATACCCTCATTCCAGACCATTCCCTCTATTTTCTACATTGTACATGACGTATATTATTACTTGTTAGTTGTCTTTTGGCTTGGCAATGTTTAACAAATCTGCTTTGTCCTTTTTATGTCTGACTGGGCAAACTCCTGTTTAATCTGGATGCCATTTATACCAGAATCTGTATGTGTGTTAAATAAAAAGATTGCTCTATAGTTTCTTTGGTCAGATTAGTTCCTTGCCTTTTCGGGTAAAATTACTAACCATGCTCTACTACCTGCATTGCAGGCAATGGCTACATGGCAGTTATATTGTCTTCTTCCTGTAGTACCATCCTTAGGGGATTTGCCTGTTAAAGGTTCATAGTTAAGTACAATGCTAGCTGACCTTGTGGTCCATTTTAAGCCTAGCCAATTTTCCTTTTTGTGCTTGAATTGTAACCTATCCCATTTGGTGTTAGATTAGCCTATGTTACCCCTAATGAGAATAACTGGGATTATCCCCTAGATAATATGAGGGTACTCATTCATGCGGTGAAGCATTTAGGAGCTGCCTCTGCCCATTAGTAGTAGAAGAAGCAGTCCTGTGATAAAGTTTCTTTTTCCCATCCATAGATCCAAGTTGTGCATGAATATTGACAAGGATGAACTTTACTTTTCATGGATGGGGAGTCTGTTCTAGAGAAGCTGTATCCTCTGCAAGATAAACGTGTCCCAAAAAACATTCGGCTGATGTTGCAGAAGAGGTTTATATCCCTAGACAGGGTATTTCTGATGCCATTTGAGTTCCTGATGTGCAGTAAATCCATCAGTATTGAGTAGGATGATGCTTTGAATGCCAGACAGAGGTCACCTCTTAGCAGTCTGTAGAATACAGAGTATAGTGACAGGGCTTTTAGCAGGTCCATGTAGGATATGTTATTTAGGCCTTGTATCCTTTTATCCTTTTAGTAAGGTATCTCTGTGGGCATTTCAGTTGTTGCATGTGCCTGGATAGACACATGCAGGAGTGGGCATTATACTCAGTGACTGAACTAATGAGGGCTGATTAAAGGGGGTCAGTGACATTCCTAGTAAGAATCAAACCCTTTGTTTATAAACTGCAGTATAGAGTGACTTTTTAATAACAATGGACACGTTAGTCAAAAATCAGATTACTGCCCACATAAATTCCCAAATCCCAAACAACTAAGTCAACTTTTAGGAGTGTATTGTTCATGTGGTAGTTCCCTGAGGTAGATAACTTCCCAAAGGATATGATAATGCATTTTTTGGCATTTAGTTTCAGTCCATGATTTTAGCACCAGTTATTTATTTGAGAGCAGCCTTCCTTCAGGATGGCTAAATCATTTATGGACTCGATGACTGCTCCTAGCTTGCAATTATCTGCAAACCTAGTCAGCCAGATCCCTTTGGTATTGACTTTTACTTCGGGGAAGTAGATGCCAAACAGGAGAGGACCCAACACAGAACGCTGGGGGACTCCCCTGGTGACTGCTTTATTTATGGAGGTAACATCCCCTGTTTTGATTTTCTGCATCCTATCAGTGAACTAGTTGGCAATTTAGTGAGTGAAATATGGGGTTATTTTCATTTATCAGCTCTCCTGATAATCCATTTTCTCTTTGATATTATCAGAAATATACCTAATTTGTATTTCACTGGTTGGTTAAAAACACAATTTTAGTGATGCTGAAGAAGCAGCTAGAGAATATGGACATTGTAGTTAAGTGTGATGTCCTGTTCAGCAGCACTTACAGGTGTTTTGTTTAAGCAAACATTACTTGAGTTGAGGTCAAAATTTGATGTAGGTGAAAATGTCTGTGATGTAGGGTGGGAGAGCTTGGCAGAGTTTGGGTGCAACTACTGAGCAACTGTTGCCTGAGCAGTGAAGCTTTGTTGAGGGTGTCTGAAGTGACAGTGCAGAGTTGGAATGGTTCCTGAAATGGTGAGAGGTGAGGGTGGTATAGGCAATGAGTCTTATGGTGAGAGGTGAGGGTGGTATAGGGAATGAGTCTCATGGTGAGGGGTGAGGATGGTATAGGCACTGAGTCTCCTGGTAAAGGGTGAGGATGGTATAGGCAATGAGTCTAATTGTCAGGGGTGGAGGTAGTATAGGCAATGAGTCTCATGAGGAAGGGTGGGGGTGGTATAGGCAATGAGTCTCATTGTGAGTATAGGCAATGAGTCTCATTGTGAGGAGTGGTGGTGGGCAGTGAGTCTCGTAGTGAAGGCTGAGGATGGTATAGACAATGAGTCTCACTGTGAGGGGTAGTATAGGCAATAAATCTCTTTGTGAGGAGTGGGAGTGGTATAGGCAATGAGTCTCATGGTGAGGGTGGTATAGACAATGAGGCTCATGGTGAGGGGTGAGTGTGGTATAGGCAATGAGTCAAATGGTGAGGGGTGAGGGTGGTATAGGCAATGAGTCTCATGGTGAAGGGTGAGGGTAGTATAGACAGTGAGTCTCATGGTGAGGGGTGAGGGTGGTATAGGCAGTGAGTCTCATTGTGAGGGGTGGGGCTAGTATAGGCAGTGAGTCTCATGGTGAGGGTGAGGGTGGTATAGACTATGAGGCTCATGGTGAGGGGTGAGGGTGTTATAGGCATTGAGTTTCATGGTGAGGGGTGAAGGGGTTTCTTGCTCAAGCAATTAATAGAGGACAGAGCCTGTTAGGATTGTCACTCTACCTCTGTTGGGGATCCATTTAGCTTTGGAAAGTGTCATGTAGTAATGTTAGGGAGACTTAGTTGTGACGTGGCAGAATTTGTATGAGAGAATTTTGTAGAGCTGTGTTATTACTGAAGGCAGTGGCATAAGTAGGTAAGCCATAGTCTAGCTGTACAGATAGTGCTCCTTAACCTATGGTTGCCCTGCCAAGTGGGGAAAGAGATGAAGTATGTTTTTGTGGCCATAAGAGGATGTATTTAATATTAGTTCTCAGTTTTTGAAAATTATATGATTAATGTAACCAGATGCCAAAATATATGAAATGGGAGGTGGTCCTAAAAGGATTGTGTACCTAGTCTTTTATAAGGAGGGTGTTGTGTAATTAAGAAGCCTTTTGTTTTTCCTAAAGCTCATAGATTTTGATTTTTTAGGACTGAGTATGAGATTTTTACATGTAAGCCAGCTAGTTCTAGTAGCAAAAGTCTTTGTGTGTTCTTTGTCTATAATTCCCTCCCAAGATTTTCTTTATACCATTAACAACCTGAGCTCCCATTACGGTTACTTTTTTCTCTTCCTGTTTTCTCCTTTTGCCCTTAGGTGCCATTAATTACTCCGTTATCGCTGTCTTTCTCAGTTACATAGTTGCCCCAACACCCCCCCCCCCCCCCCGGCCAGGTTTGCTCACACTGTTTGGTTTTCTGACAGTAATTGTCCTCTTTGCTTTGAAGAAACATTCTCTGATTTTCTTCACAGTTATGACTTGCCCAGTACCACCCTATGTTTTTGAAACATGTTTACAACTTTTGTCACAAAATAAATGTGGACGTGATCTGATTTATTTCTGTCTCTAGTACCACAGTGTGTTATTTGCAAGGACACCAGCCTTCTGTCTCTCTCTCTCTCTCTCTCTCTCTCTCTCTTTTGCTCTCTTTCAAAACCTATTGTGTCTGTTGATCCACATCAGGATACTTGAAGGTATGTTCTTTCATTGGGTACTACTCACTCCATAAGTCTTTCAGTCTACCCTTCTTTGTCTCTTATGCTCCACTGTGATGCATCCCTTTATGATATTAATCTTTCATAGTCTGTTTTTAAAGGGTGTGACAAAAACTACAAAGTACTCCACCATCACTTTTGTCATGGACTGCATATCTGTTTGTTCCATTTTGATGAAAAAATAGTATAAAAAATGTATCACTATTTATATCAGATAAATTCTCCACTATCCTTTCTACCTTGTTCATTCTCCCACCTAAATTAACCCTCTACCTGCTTTGCTTATTTTGATATCCTCTGTGCTCACAAATGTCATTATGAAAATGTATTTATTTATTTTATTTTATTTTGCATTTGGTTACCAGGAAAGTCCGACTGGACACAAGTCCTTTTTCAGCAGAGGCCTGGGGAGAAATGCTCCACATATTAGAAAGACAGGATTTAACATAGTACAATGTTGTAGTTTCAGAAGAGTGACATTTACATTTTCATATACAAGAAGACACCTGTGATACAAAATTTAAGTGATAACACGATACAAAAAAATAGATATATTTACACTGATTATAGGAAAACAAATTTAAGCAGTCTTTGTTACTGACAATCAGTTCAGAGATAACATTAAATAAAGAGAAAATGATTAAGTGTAGAAGGAAGATTAGGATATAAAATATGAAGAACTAAACTATTTAAGCTGAGAAAAAAAAATCAGGTTAACTGCCTGACAGTATTGGAGGGGAAGGTTATTGAGTGAGCCGATGTATGATGGAGATAATCTAGCCTGGCGAGGTACAATTGCACGTCCAGTTGACTTGAAAGTGTGTTTTTAGGCATTTTTAAATTGGGTCAAGGTAGTGGTGGCTATTATATTTGTGGGCAGAGTGTTCCATTTTGACTATATAGTTTGAATAAAGAGAAACTCCTGCAGAGTTATTGGCTATAGTAACTTGTAGAAGATATTTGTTTTTGGAACGTAGGACCTTAGTACTGGAGTAAGATTGTATTAGGTGGGGTTTTCTTGGGGTAATAAAGTATTTTTTTATTAGTATAAGTTGATTATAAAGTAGAAGTTGAGGAAGTTCAAGCCAGTTGAGTTTTTTAGGGCTGAGCAATGGTGACTGAGATGTGAGCTATTGGAGGCAAACTTTTCTATTTTGTTATATCAAACTTCAAGTTTGGACATGTCTGATTTTCTGGGGTTGGTTAGGATAGGGGAGGCATATAGAAGTGTGGACAGGAGGTATGTTTGTGCTAGTTGGGCTTTAGTGCTATTTATGAGGAATTTTTTTTCTATATAGTCCCCCTAATTTTATGTAAACTTTCTTAACAGTGAGTGAAATCTGAGTGTCACATCTCATGTTGTGGTCTCGACTCCAAGAAGTTTGGTGCGAGTGACAGGAAGGATAGTAGTGTTATTGTTAGATGCGATAGAAAATGTGGTTGTATGAGTGGTGTGGTTGGTTGGAAGGACGATGAGAAGTTTTGTTTTGTTAGGGTTACATATTAGTTGAGAGTTATTGAGCCATATTTCTACAGAGAGTGAGGAGGCCTGTGTTTTCACTTCTAGTTCTAGGAGAGAAGGTGAGGAACAGATTAATGTAGAGTCATCAGCATATTGAATGACTGAAGCATGAAAAGTTAAAGTGTGGAGGTTGTTAGTAATGATAGAGAAAAGTAAGTGACCTGGTATGGAGCCATGGGGAACGCCTATTGTAAGTGATAAAAGAGGAGAGAGAGTCTTGCCTCCATTTTACTGCTTGCTGTCTATTTGTTAACTATGAAAGCAGGAGAGAGGGTGGGTTTGCTAAGATTTAGTTTAGAGAGGGATATAATGAGTTTACTATGGTTAACCATATGAAATGCCTTGGAGAGGTCAAGAAAGACAGCGGAGACTTTTGTGCAACACTCTTACCAATAACTTTGGTAACACCCATATCTTACAAGAATTGTAACCACATTTTTATTTAAACTTGTTTCTCAGTATCTTCTTGTAATTATATTTGTATCATATTGTATTTCTCTTGTTGCTATGTATATTATATTCATTTGTCTTATCACTATGTATATTTTGTACTACTCTGGAGCTTTTCTCCCCAGGACTCCATTGAAAATGGGCTCCTTGTGGCCCAATGGACTATCCTGGCAAACAAACTGAAAGTAAATAAAAAATACATTTCTGTGGGTGTTAATTGTATGAGTAAATGACATAAGGGCTATTATGGTGCTGTGGTATGTTCTGAAACCATGCTGAGTATTGGTGAGGAGGTTATGGGTGTTAAGGTATTTTATAATATGTGTGTGTACACATCTCTCCAATATTTTGGATAGAGGTGAGAGTATGGCTATGGGGGGATAGTTTGATAGTTTGTTAGCGCTTTAGAATTACCACCTTTATGTAGTGGAATGACATGAGACACTTTCCAGATCTCTGGGACTAGGTTTTCAGATATGGAACGGTTGATGAGACTGGATACTGGATATGCTGTGGTATCGGCAGCTATTTTTAGGACTTCAGCAGGGAGTTTGTCACCAGCTAAAGTGGTAGGTTTTAAATTACTAAGGAGGCATCTGATTTTGTCATTGGGAATGGGGTGGAAATTAAAGCCATTATTATTAGTAGTATGGAGATCAGTTGGTAGGTTTGAGGTTGAACATCTCTGAGAGTTAGCAAGTGCTATGACTTGATTCAGTGAAGAATTTGTTAAATAGAGAGGAAATATTATTTGAAGTATCTATTAAGGTTGGAGGGGGAGTGCCTTATTTTTCAGGGTGGAGAATATTGTTAATTGCTGACCAAAATATTTTGGGATTGTTTTGATATCTAGATTGGATATTGTGGAAGTAACTAGTTTTGTCTGTTTTAACACATTTCTTTGCTTTGTTACGAAGTTCAAGGAAAACCTTCTTATCTATAATGTGCTCCAATTTTATGCCAAAGAGCCCAGGCTTTATCTCTGGATTTTAGCAGAGATCTAGTGTCTTTACTTATCCAAGGGGCATGATTACATTTAACTCTGGTGGTTTGAAGAGGGGCCAGGGAATCAAGGATGTGTAGGAAGGTAGAGCTGAAATATTGTACTGCTTCATCTAGTTTTAGGTATTTGAGAGGAGACCAGTTACAGGCTTTGATCATATTAATAAAGCTTGTTGTATTGAAGTTTTTTATGTTTCTGATTATTTGGTAGGTAGTGGGCTTTACCTGATATGTATGAGCTCTAATTGCAAATGTTGGTAGGTGGTCGCTCAGGCTGTCAGGTAGACAGCCTGATTGGGATATAAGGGTTGGTCTGTTTGTAAGAATCCAGGTAAGTACTGACTGTTTGTTGATTTGTCAATTCTAGTAGGAGACTGGATGAGCTGGGAAAAACCATGGAGGTTGGCAAAGTTGGCTGGAGAACTAGAGTTACAGGTTAACCAATCAATGTTAAAGTCCCCTAAGATAATGGTTTCATGTTGGAGAACATCAGAGTTCCATTTGAGTAGGGTCTCCGGTATTGTTATGTTGTTGCCAGATGGTATGTATCAACCAATTCTAGCTATACCTTTTTTAGAGTTAATTTTAAGTTTTACAATTAGAATTTCTGTATTAGCTAAAGGAGGTGTACTTATATCCAGATTAGCCACATTTAATTGATTTTTAAACATCAGGGCTACACCACCTCCCTTTTTAGTTGTGTGATCATTACATAGGATATTATAGCCTGGGGCAAGTATTTCATTGTTGGAGATTTCAGGTTTTAGCCAGGTTTCAGTTAGTAATAAGAGGTCAGGAGAATATAGGGATAGAGTAGAGTGTAGATAATGGATTTTTTTGGTAATGCTTCTGATATTCATATAAGTATTACTAGATCATTAGCCTGTCTAGGAGTATTGAGTATGTTAGGAGAGTGATATATATTACATGTTGGAGTTATTACCATTTGGGCCAGGCTATGGGTGAATGTCTCCACTGAGTGATAGTTTAGCTGCAATACTAGTTTTAGTTCTGAATAGGTTATTTATGTTCCTGTCATATTTGGCAGCTATTTTGTTGGTATGATGGGAAGGAAAGATTGGTTTGATGATATGGAGAAAAATGTGTGTATGTAGGTTAGTTGTGGTAATGGTAGGGGAGAGGTGTGTAAATAATGTGGAATAAGTGGTTGAAGTGGCATGGTGAGGTAATATGTGCAGTGAAATGCTGTGATAGAAGGTAGTATGTGCAAGTAATAAGAGTATTGTTAGTAATATTTACTGTGTATAATTACTTAGGCAGGACATATTAAGAAGGGAGGTGGGTATAGTAGATAAGTGCTCTAAAAGTACTTAAAGAGAATTGGATTAGGTTAAGAATTTATTAGTAAATGTAGTATGGCAAGAGAATGCTACAGGTTATGGTAGTGTGGTATCAGTGTAGATGGAATGAGAGATGAGGTGATAGCTATAGTAATTAAGTAGGTGTGGTATGTGATGTGATTGTAGTGTATTATGATGGTTGGTGGAAGGCAGGGATGGGTGTGTTGAAACGTAGTTGGATGGAGTGGAGAAAGGGAGTGGTCTGTAGACTATAAATCTGAGGAAAGGGGAGGTGGGTGGGAATGGGGGTAGGGGAGCCGAGTGAGCCCGAGCAAAGCGGGATGAGCCGAGAAAGTATTGTAACAGTAATACCAAAAATAAAAAATCTGGAAAAACCTCTGGTCAGGTTTTATCTATCAAATCACCATAAAACTGCACTGAATTGGCTAGGTTTCCAGTGATGGTAATGTCTAAAATATATCTATTGTCTGATAGATAGGACTAAAGACTAATAAATGCGGCTAAGTCCCTTCTGTTTAACACAAGTTTTGTTGCATATAATAGCAACATATGGAGAAAGAGGGATTAGAAAAAAATGCATACATGTAGCTGGGGGGTGCAGAACCAATCCAGGACTGTTAGAATGCAGTTAATAGTGACATGCAGTAACAGAACAGCTATTTATTTTATATTCATGAAAGGTGGTGCATACATTAGTTAACTGACACTCCGTTGGTCAGCCAGGAGGGTCTGTGGTTAGTTATAACTGGTAGTTCACTCTTCAGCTTGACAGGGGACCAAGATTAAATAGTTGACATGCCTTTGTTCAGCTGCGAGGGTCTGTGGTTGATTTTAACTGGTAGTTCACACTTCAGCTTTGCAGGGGACCAAGATTATTTAATTGACACTCCGTTAGTCAGCAGAGAGGGTCTGTGGTTGGTTATAACTGGTAGTTCACTCTTCAGCATGACAGCGGACCAAGATTAAATAGTTGACATGCCTTTGGTCAGCCGGGAGGGTCTGTGGTTGATTTTAGCTGGTAGTTCATACTTCAGCTTTGCAGGGGACCAAGTTGGCAAGTACACTCCTGGATGGACGCTACGGGGCCAAGGTTGAAATGCAGAGAGAAATATCCTTCCCCTCTGCTTGGGAGTCAGATTCCCCCAATGGAAAATCTGTTGCTAGATTATTCCTTTTTTTCCAGATCATTTTTGGTCTCAGGCCTGTTTACCATCAATTCTTCTCCTACTGGACTTGTGCCTTTTCATATCTTTTTAATTGGATAGTTACCAACCAAAAGTATGAGGGTGAGAGCCATCTGGAGGGAATGTAATATAGGGAACCATGAGGGTGCTTCCATGCTTTTCATTGACTTCCTGGGAGCAAGAACATGTTTAATGGCACTAATTCAACCACTTGTGCAGGTGAACAAGCTACCTGCATAACAGTCAAGGCTGTCGACAGTGCCTTCCCTTTTGAGTGCATGCATGCTCCTGTGCACTTGTTATGAAGACAACTGTCAGCTGTTGGTTTGTTGAGCTAAAATCCCACTCCCACGATGTGTAATTGTACTGCTACCCCTCAGATGGATTATGGCAGTACAAGGCCTGCTCGATGCTGTCCACAGGATAGGCATACTGATCCTCACTTGCCAGCTCCATGAAGCCAGAGTCACTAATCAAACTTGGGTCACTTGGATCATAGAATTGTATCCGTGTACATCTTTGGAGCTGACCAACAGTTATCTACACATTGAGTATTGCCTTCTGCAGTAATTTCATATCTTTGTGTTCCCTTTTTATATTTATTTCTGTATTTTCATTCATTTATTTGGTGTGAACAATCACAATGTTCCCAAAAATTATTTTCCATTCACCCACTTATATCCTCTTTATACCTACCACCCTCATCATATGCTGCTCATTACCTGCACTTGTCTCCAAGCTTTCTACTTCAAGCCATGCCAAAAGGTTGTCTGGCATTAGCCTATACTTGGATTCCACTCCATGCTCAGTTTAAAGCAAGGAGAATGGCAGCTGATATTCCTATACCCCACCACAGTCGATCATTTTGTCTCAATTTCCAGATGTTTGCATGTGGTTAGATTTTGTTGACATTTTGTGTTTAGATATGTTTGACTTGACATATTTTTCAGTTTAGTTTTTTGATGATATTTGTGTTTAAATATTTCTAAGTTTAGATTACTTTAAGTAGACCCATATAGATGTATGGGTTCCTCAAAAGTTGTTGAATGGCAACTGTTGAACCTGGAAAACTGCCAACACAGATGATCAAAAATCAGCTGGTCAGTGATGGTACAGTGGAGATTAGGGAATTTGCCCTTTCCCCACTATAGTGCAATATCAAATTTAGTATATATATATATATATATATATATATATATATATATATATATATATGGGTGTAGGTTAGAAGATCGACAGCTGAGATGACCGACAATGCATGAGCGGGCGCCAGATGATCGACACTCGAAAGACCGACGCTACGGATGAAAACTCCGATGCCAGGGATAGTGAGTTGGAAAGAAGGCTGTGTGAGTATGCGGTGGTGACGGACGTTAGGGTGCGACTAAGGTAAGTGTGGATAGTGACAGTCTGTGGGGATAGGGGTGGGTTAAGTGAGTTAGGGTTAGGGCGCGGGTTGGGTAAGTGTGCGGTAGTGGTATTTTTTGGGTTAGGGGTGGGTTAAGTGAGTTAAGGTTAGGGCGCGGGTTAGGTAAGTGTGCGGTAGTGGCAGGGTTAGGGGCGGGTTAAGTGAGTTAGGGTTAGGGCGCGGGTTATGTAAGTGTGCGGTAGTGGTATTTTTGGGTTAGGGGTGGGTTAAGTGAGTTAGGGTTAGGGCGCGGGTTAGCTGAGTGTGCGATAGTGATGGACCTTAGGGTAAGGGTTTGGGTTAGGGTTGGACGTAGTTGTGTGTGTGAGGTTTAGTGTGGGTTTGTGAGGATTTTGGTGTGCTTATGTTCTGTGTGTGGTTTTTGGATAAGGAGATGTGTTTTGTTAGTTGATTGTTGTTATTGTGGTTTGTGCAGTGTGTGGGGTTTCGTGTTTGTGGACCGTCGGTTACTTGTTTGTCGGGCATGTGAGGTGTCGTGTTTATGGTTTGTCGATAATGTGGTGTCGATGTTTTTGTTGTCGGTGAGAGTGGCTGTCGATCTTATGACCTAGAACCATATATATATATATATATATATATATATATATATGGGTCTACTTCTATTCACTGACTCCCATTTCGTCGAACTTTCATTTCACTGAAAGTTCATTACATCGACAAGCATTTTAGGTGGGGGGCTTCGCCCCCCACACCTCCCAGTGTGGGGGTCTGTGCCCCCCACACCCCCCCTACAATATATATCAACTCCAGGGTCGCACAACATTGGGGAAGGGGGCAAATGCTTATCGATGTAATGAACTTTCAGTGAAATGAAAGTTCGATGAAATGGGAGTCAGTGAATAGAAGTAGACCCAATATACATACATACATACATATTTAGTAGGAGGTATGAAGTGTGTCTCCCTGCACAAAATAAGGTTTGTTCTTTTATTGTGTTTGTTTCGAACTGCTGCTGATTGATCGTTTTTGCTTGATCAATTGTGGTTCAATTTTTAACGATCTGTCACCCACACACACACACACACACACACACACACACACACACTCACATACACGCATATATATAAATATATATATATATATATATATATATATATATATATATATATATATAGATAGATAGATAGATATATGTGTGTGTGTGTGTGTGTGTGTATATAAATATATATATGTATATATATATATATATATATGGGTCTACTTCAGATGATCAATCTTTTAAATGTTCGACTTTCATATGGCTGAGACCATATGATCGAATGTTTAAAAGTTTGAACACCTGATAAAAAAGGTAAAACAAAACTAAAAAATTACCTGAATGTTTTTAGCAGGGGGGCAAGCCCCCCTGCGCCACCCACATCCCCTGCTATTTAAATATACTACCTCCGAGATCATACTACAGTGTGGAAAAGTGAAATATCCCTGTTCCATGCTCTTTGGATATCTTCGTTCAGAACATTCGAACTTTTAAAAGTTCGATCATATGGTCTCGGCCATATGAAAGTCGAACTTTTAAAAGTTCGATCAAATGGAAGGGGACCTATATATATATATATATATATATATAGATATATAGATATATAGATATATAGATATATAGATATATAGATAGATATAGATATAGATATAAAAAATGTGTGTGTGTGAGAGAGAGATAGATATAAAAAATGTGTGTGTGAGAGAGATATAGAGACTGTGTCTGTTTTTGTATTACCATTATATACAGATTCCTTTACTGATTTTCAAAAACATCTAAAGGGAATAAGTAAGCCATTATTGTATACATTGCACTAGAGTAAGGAATTGTTAAGCAACAGTAATTTATACGTTACAATTTGGAGACAATTGATATGATGCACACATATGAATTAGTGAGGCACAAAGTGCTACAGTATGCAGATTCAAGACCCTTATCACCTGTCATAACATGTGTATGAAAAAATACAAAATATTTTCATCAGTAAAGGACATATCCATTGCAAATACTGATCTGTGGTGTCTGTGTGTGATAATGGGTTTTCTTTGCAGCCAGAGCTTTAGGCCACTTGCTGGGCAGTTTAATAAAATAGTCAACCATCTAACCCACAAGACCTCTTGTATCTATAGCCAGTTTATGAATAGTAATCACATTGCTTCCTAACACTGGTAAAGTTTTGCATGTGAACATTATCTCAGAAAAGCATTTCATATGGCTGCTGTCAAACCTCGCAGTGCCATTAGATTATACAGTAGTGCCACAGGACAGTAATACAGAAACAAGTAACCTTATTGATATTGTGCAAGAGGACATTAATTCAGAAACAAGCAACTTTGTTTTTATTGTGTAATATTTATTTATTTATTTGCTTATAGGCTCATACTAGGCTATCTGCCCTAGGGCATTTATAAACCTAGCCAGAGTATGTTTGTCTTTCGCCACCCATTTTAAATTAATTTTGCTATGCCCTTTTTCGAGGTTAGTATACTGTGCCTCTGTCTAACAGTGACACAGATGTGATACCCGGGGTAAACCTACGATCTCCCATCCACTCATCAAGATTCCTCTTGAAGAGAGTCAATGAGGGACTCTGCCTAACCTGGACTGGGATTTTATTCCAGAGTGAAGGGAGCCTCTGGGTTATGAATCTGTCCCTCCAGCATGTCCTATTTATTTCAGTGCTGAGGTTCAAGTCTTTCGAGCATGTAGCTCGATGGGATTTGGATTTTTTGAGGTGCAGCATGTCCCTTAATTCCGGGTTGGACATGGCTTTATACGTCAGGCACAGGTCGCCTCTGAGCAGGCGGTATGCCACTGAGTAGAGCTGGAGTTTCTTTAACCGGGCAGCATATGGCATCTGTTTGAGCCCTTTGATCCTCTTGATGAGGTACTTTTGGGGTCTTTCCAGTTGCTGCAGGTGTTTGGTAAGGTACATCCTAAAAGGGGCATTGTATTCGATTATGGGCCTGATGAGGGATGAGTAAAGAGGCACGATGACCTCCCCTAATCTAGATGTGAATCCCTTCATGATTAGGTGGGCTATATAAAATGTTTTTCTAACCACTTTGGCCATGTGGTTGTCAAATGAGAGATTGCTATCAACTTGGGTCCCCAGGTCCCTAATTACTTCTTCTGTACTTAATGTATTACCACCTATGTGGTAATTTGGGGACACTTTGTTTTTGCCAAAGGGGATGACTATACACTTTTTGGCGTTTAGCTTGAGGCCATGGCTCTGGCACCAGTTGTCTGTTTCTATGAGGCCCTTTTGGAGGATGCTTGTGTCGGCTGGAGAGTCTGTTATGTCGCCGAGTTTACAGTCATCTGCGAACTTGGTCAGCCACAGTCCTCCTGTGTTGGCCTGTACCTCCGAGAAATATATACCGAACAAGAGAGGTCCCAGGACTGATCCTTGTGGGATGCCACTTGTAACAGGTTTGGAGTCTGACATGGCTCCAGCAATTCTAACCATGTGGGTTCTGTCCTTGAGCCAGTTTGCAACCCATCTAGTGACATAGGGGTTTATATTTAAGCTGGTGAGCTTATCTATAATGCCTGAGTGGGGTATTGTATCGAAGGCTTTTGCGAGGTCCAGGTAGGCTGTGTGGACCACCTTCCCTTCGTCAGTGGCCTTGGTGACTGTTTCAAAGAAGTCGACCAGGTTTAAGAGGCAGGACCTTCCCTTAACAAAGCTGAACTGGGTAGGATCCAGTGTCTGTAGGTCCCCAATATCTTTATTTATGAGGTCCATGATGATCCTTTCCATAGCTTTGCATACCAAGCTAGTCAGGCTTATGGGGCGATCATTTCCAGGGTCCGTTGAGGCACCACCTTTGTGGAGAGGGACCACTGTTGCTGTACGCCACTCTTTGGGTACATATCCTGTAGTAAGGCTGAGATTGAACAGTAGTTTTATGTTTGGGTTTAGCTCTTCTTGGAGTTCATGTAGGACGCAGCCCGGGACACCGTCTGGTCCCATTGATGCTGTGTTTTCTCCTTTGGAGAGGGTGGCTCTTACCTGAGCATCTGAGATGTCAGGGGGGCAGCTCTCTGCTGGGAAAGATATTTGCCCTTTTGGTGGGGGGGGGGGAGTTTGCGCTGAACCTGTCAGCTAGGATGTTGGCAATGACTGTGGGTTCGGTGTATTTTTTGTCATTTTGGACTAATTCTGAGCATATCTGGGAATTCCCACCCAGGTTCCTAACATAACTAAAGAAAGCCTTGTGATTATCCTTAGTGTGCGATTTTTCTCTTGAAGCTGGCCTTAAGACGATTTTATGAGTGCCCTTAGTTTTTTGCTAATACTGATCAGAGATGCCTTCCCTTTTTGGGATTTTGCTCTATCATGTAGTAGTTTCCTCCTTCTATTGTATAGTTTGTTTATGGCTGGGGTCCACCAGACAGGATGTCTGCCTTTGGAGGATTGGGTCTTGGTTTTATTTGGGATTGCATGATCCATGCATTCCTGAAGGTGTTCATAGAATGCATTTATAAAGGATTCTGCGGTCTGGGCCGTATTTTCCACAGGCCCGGGGGCTTTGAAGGATTCCACCTCAGTTTTGAGGAGTGTGAAATTTGCTTTAGAGAAGTTTTTCACTGTGGTTTTCTGGGCAGGGGGTGGGGTCGGGATGCGAATATCCAGTGAGATCAGTTTATGGTCTGATCTTACCAGTGAGGGATAAAGTTCTGGTCTGGAGCATAGAGTCCCAATGTTGGTGATGATCAGGTCCAGTATGTTTTCCCCTCTTGTGGGAGTGGTAACAAGTTGTTCCATAGCATTTGAGTTTATGAATTCTAGGACCCTTTGGGCTAGGGTGTTGGAGCTAGAGTAATGCTCCCAGTCTATGTTTGGGTAGTTGAAGTCGCCCAATATAATGGCATTTGGAGAGACCTTCATATTTTCCAGTGTTCTCAGGAAGGACGAGTGGGGTTCCTGGGTTTGGGAGGGAGGTCTGTAGCAGGCTATAAACTGGAAGGCAGTTTTACCCACTGTTAGTTGCACATGGATAGTCTCTGATGCTTCGTGCTTTGCCACCAACCTGGAGGTGTGGGTATCTTTGATGAATATCGATACTCCCCCTCCTTTTGTGGTTCGGTCCAAGTTTTGGGGCCGAAAAGCATGGTATGAGGTATAACCTGGTAGTGCTGGGGTGCTCTCGGGAGCCTTGAACCAGGTTTCTGTTACTGCACAGATATCGATGTTCTCCATGCTAAGCAGAGTTTTGAGTGCATGCATCTTGCGGTTTAGACTTCTGGCATTGAGTAGCATTACTCTTAGTTTCTTATCCCTTGTGATACCTATGGAGGTGGGTTTGTCTTTTGAGCCTTGCCTAAAAAAGGCACTATGGGGGTAGCAAGAGCCTTTGCCAATATCTGAAAGCCCAGGGGTGACAGGTGCAAGCCGTCCCTAGTGAAGCATCGTGGCTTGTCAAGCATATCATCCCAGGCTGACAGGCATTGGATCCCCTTTGAATGACACCAGTACTTAAGCCAATTGTTGAAATTGATCATCTTGTCTTCATATTGTGGCATCATTCTTGGTGAGGGTAGTTTTCCAGGAAAATCCTTCTGTGAATTGAAATACTTATTTTCAGTGGAGGCCAGGGATAGAAGAGCTCCAAAACAAGGACAGGAATACATTTTTGACTGTTCAAAAGAAAAAAATATTTGCAAAGTATTTCAAATTGGATGGCCAACAAACATTATTTACAAAGCGTATTAGATTAAGGAAATACATTTTCCGGATATTGTGAGTAAACTCAAAAATACTATAATAACATACTTGAACAGTATCTGTAGTTAACAGAGTTAGGATTGCATACTTCAAACTGTAGGTGTGGTACAGGTGTATAGTTTATTAGCTGCCAGGTGATATTTTAGGCAGACTTGAATTGCTGCAGGTTTTTTAAAAGCCTAATGTGGTTTGAAAGTTTGTTCCATGCCTGGGAGATAGCAACAGAGAATAATGAGCCACCATAATAATTATTTCATTTATTAGCAACAGTCAGTTTAAACTTAATGTTCTGTTTGGTACATGCCATTGGATGAGCTTGATAGCGAGAGTGTTTTTAGTGGCTGGTGATGTATTTTTTGTGCTGTGAGTAGCTGGAAGAGGATGATGTGTTGAAGAAGTTCAAGCCAGTTGATGGTATTGTATGCTATGCATTGGTGGGAGCAGTTTGGGAGGCTGAAGGTAAATTTGCTAATTTTGTTGTAGGTGCTTACTGAGTTATGTTCGGTGAAAGAGTTTAGATTTGTGAATATTGTTGAGGGTAGCAAGAAAAAGGGAGTTTGCTAGTATTTGTTTACTACAATCACTTATAAGGTCCTTTGCTCTGTAAAGAAAGCCTAGTTTGCAGTGTGTCATTTTGACTTCAGTGCCAATGTGCAAATCAGATTTTAACCTGTTATCAATGATAACACCTAGTAATTTTGTATTTCTGATGTTTTCAATTTTTGTGCTGTTTGAGGAGATAATATTAAGGCCAGTGCTGTTTGGGTTCATGTTTATAGGAAGAAATAGGATTATATTGGTTTTGTTGAGGATTAAGAGCAATTCAGATTTATTTGTCCAGTTTTCTGTAGAGGTGAAGTCTTCCTATGTGATGGTTTCTAAGGTGGAAAGATTTGAGGCTGTGGAAACTAAAGTTGTGTCAGCAGCATATTGTATTATGTTGGTGAGTTTTAATTCCTTGTGCATGTTGTTAATGAAGATATTGAAAAGTATTTGCCCAGGTATGGAGCTTTGGGGGACTCCTGTATTGATTGGAAGGAACATGGAGTGCAAATCATTCCATTTTAAAGGCTGGGTGCAATTGTTTAGGTAGCTGGTGAACTAGCTAGTTGAGGCACTTGTGAAGCCTAAAAGGTTTTGTCTGGTGGAGCAGTTCATTTGAAACTGTGTCGACTGCTTTTGATGAGTCCAGGGAAAGGGTAGAGATAAAATTACCTGAGTTTTTCCTTTGATTATCTAAGAAATGTAGTAGGGCAGGTTTGGTGAGGTTATGGCGGTGAAAAGCCATGTTGGGCAGCAGAAAGTAATTGGTTATTGAGCAGAAAGGCTAGGATTTGCTGATGTTTGCATTTTCCAAATACTTTGGAGAGGGGAGGAGGGATTGCTATAGGGTGACAGTTTGACAATTAGGTGGATGCGCCACCTTCATGTAATGCGTTAATGAAGGAAGCTTTCCATAGGGCTAGGATGTAGTTTTCTGTAGTTGATCAATTAATTATGGCAGATATAGGGTAGCAAATGTTGTAAGTGGCTATACTGATGTATTCGGATGGCAGGTTGTTCGGAGCTAGTGTTCTAAGTTTCATTTTTTTAATATATTTTTTCATGGTATTTGTTTGGATGGTTGAGTTTGGGTGTGGAGCTATGGTATGGAGGTTAGGTGGAATGGGTATAGCTTGTTATTCTCTGAGTTAAGTGTTGTACTGGATATGAAGTAGTTGTTGAAATTGTCTGCAATGTTCTGGCTGGTTTCAGATGGGAAAAGATTTGGGGTGGGTTTTCTCTCTGGCTTTAGGAAGTTGTTTAAATTTTGTCATTTTTTTTTTCCAATAAAAAACAAAAGTTTGGTACACCACGACAGTCGAAGCCGACAAAAAGTCAAGTAGAAAATCCTTTAATGTGCAAAATCAGTAAGCGCTTTCACGTTTGTGTAAAACGTTTCATCAGACTTTTCTTTTTAGAAAGTCTGATGAAACGTTTTACACAAACGTGAAAGCGCTTACTGATTTTGCACATTAAAGGATTTCCTACTTGACTTTTTGTCGGCTTCGATTGTCGTGGTGTACCAAACTTTCGTTTTTTATTGGATTTTGCTTTGCTTGTTCGTTTGGTACTTTACCCTGTTGGCGTTTCTCTGTTTCATTGTTTTTTTTTTTTTTTTGTATAGGTAGTCTGGTTTGTGGAGAAAAATTCCTTTTTATCATAGCAAACTTGTGCCTCTGTGTGGTTTCTGAGGTACTGATATGTATCTAGATAGGACTGGTTCCTAGTTCTGTCTCTCATGTGTTGTTTAATTTGATGAGTTAGCATTGGGGCAGAATTTATTTTCACTCTTTTAATTTTCACTGGGGCTTGTTGGTTTAATATGGTTAAGAAGGAGTTATTGAAATGACAGATAGTTTCATCTTTAGGCAGATATCTGAGGGGTTACCAGTAACATTGTTTAAGTATGTTAATAAATATGGATTAATCAAAATTAGTTAAGTTTCTCACAAACTTGAAGTATGGGAGTTTGGGGCTTGTGGTATTCTCTGTTGATGTATGTGAGGTGCTGATTGCTGAGGAAGTCTGGAAGGGTGCTGGCTAGTTTAATTTTTTCAGGGTTGGTTGAAAGTATGTAGTCTAGTATGGATGTTTTTTGGGATACTTTGTCAAATTGTGTTGGTTGTTGTATTAGCTGAGTGAAATGAGAGGTTAATTTTATGAGGAGTAGAGTTAGGTTTGTTAGAGGTCCAGTATGTGTTAAGATCACCATGCAGGATGGTCTCTTGGTTGAAAGTAGATGATAAATAACTAAATATGTTTTCAGTAGTACTGGCATTTTTGGTGGAGGGGGGATGTAGGCAGCTACAAGGATTATGGATTTCTGATTATTTAGGCAGAGTTTGACTATTAGTATTTCTCCATTGTGGTGTTGTGGAACAGTCATGAGGTTGGTATGGATATTTGTAAGGTGGCTTTAAAGATGATGGCCATACCCCCAGCCTGTTTATCTATGCTGTCTTTCTTAATGATGGTGTAACTGGGAGGAATAATTTCTTCATCTTTAATTTTGAGTCTTAACAAGGTTTCAGTGATAACTAGGATGTAGAGCTGATAGACTTCAATCCATGTGTGAAGGCCAGAAATTTAATTGCAGATGCTATGGGTGTTGAGATTATAAACATGAGTAGAAATTGAGGTTTGTTGTGTTTCAGAGGATTGCTGAGGAGGGGAGTTTTATGCAGTGGGTCTTGGTTGGCTGGGTGTTGAGTTTGTTTAGGTGGGGGCTAGTGTTCGGCCAAGGTTGGGGTGTACATCTCTGCTCTCTGTTATTTTATTGGGGCAGATGGTGAAGTTTTTGAGGTTATGAAGAAGTAGATTTGGTACTTTTTTGCACTGGAATGTGATATTTTTTCATTTGTGTAGGTTACAAAGAGCAATAAACAGCACTGCAGGGGTATGACATTGAACATTGGTGTGGAGAATCCAATAAATGATAGTCTTTTATTTGCTAGTAAACCAATTATAGTTTATATAATTTATTGGATTCTCCACACTAATGGAGATGGTCTGTTCGGCACCTTGTGTGCTTTCTGCACTGGTTTTCATTTGTTTTGATTTGTGTAGTTTAGTAATGTATGTTTTTGAATAGGATTTTGTCTATGCTATAGAGGGATGGTCAGATTTAGATTAGGGAGCTACATCTGTGAACGGGGTAAGTATGTTTTTGTGGAGCACTTGGTTTGAATGTATGCAGGGCATGATTCATAAGTAGATAAAAGGCTTAGGGTGGCTAAAGTTCCTATTAGGGGAAATAGATGTATATGCATGTTGAGAGGTGGAAAATAGGTATGTAGAAGAGGACAGAGAGGAAATAGATGGAAGAAAACTGCAAAAATATATTAAGATTCACCTGTTGGAGAAGGTGGTTGATAAGAGAATGATGGGGAAAAAGATTGTTGCTTTTTGATTTGTAATTAATTGGTTATTTATTAGGTTTTAATTGGTTAGTTATATTTGCTGCCATGGGTACTGAAGAGTCAGGTGATATGTTTTGGTCAGTAAATTTATTGATATGGGGTTGGATGGGGAGTGAGCGAAGCAGCTCACAATGTGGTTGCGCATGGTAGGGTTACTCCTCAGAAAAAAAGAGTCAGGCCCTGAGCTATGGTAATGTGCAAGAAACTGTTTGTTCAATGTGCTGAAAATCTGATGTTAAATATTGTTATTGTGTGGGTTGTTTTTATTAGACTGGTTACAGAGGTGTTGCTATGTTGGTGCTTCATTTTAGGGAGAAGTAGATTGAAATGCAATGCATGCCTTGGGGTGACCAGGGAGAATAATTGTGTGGGACAGCTACTCATCTGAAGACTGGACACCCTATTACAAGATACAACAGAAATTGTGCATTTAACTATTGTACTGTTTAGCAGTAAGGTAAGACCAACTGGGTGTGGGAGAGACTGGCTCTGCTGGGTTACTGTTAAGAGAAAAAGTTTTAAAACATACTGTTATTTGTCTCTCTCTCCCATCTAGCAAAATGAATATGCTATTTGCTGAAGTGTTGGTAAGAAAAGGTCATTGAACCATGTTTATTAAAGATGGGCTTTATCTATGATAGATGTAGTTTGCTTATGAACTTGAATAACATCTGTTTTCTATACTTCTGAATAAGAGTTAATTTACTGAGGCAGGCTCTGGAAAATTCCAGCTACCACTGTGGTTTTGAGGTAAACATTCTACGCTAACTGTGGTTTTGAGGTAAACATTCTACGCTAACTGTGGTTTTGAGGTAAAGCATTCTTTTCTGAGGTAAATTGTGATCCTAGATGTTTTTCATAGCCA
The DNA here is from genome assembly GCF_019279795.1 of Protopterus annectens. Lineage (NCBI taxonomy): Eukaryota > Metazoa > Chordata > Ceratodontiformes > Protopteridae > Protopterus > Protopterus annectens. Next base: position 1,027,894,588 of record NC_056744.1, read on the forward strand.
ACTGTCAACGGTTAGAAATGTAACAAAAGCTATTTTGGCTAGTAACAGGAAAGTATAAAAGTTGATGTCAGTAAACAAGCTGATCAGATTGAGATCATCTTGGCCAACATGCTGCTGTAATCTGGTTAGCTGCAAATAAAGAAGTTTTTCATCACCTGAGGCAGATGTGACTCGCTTGAATTTTTTTCTTCTGACATTTTGGTCCTTCGGACCGGAAACCTCTACGAAGATAAGGATCAGACCGACAGAGAGACCGAAAAACCTGCGCAGGTGAGGGTTTCTTATCTTAAGATTCCCTCAACGGAAAGCCCTCCTCTCTGATCCCTATCTGAGGGACGGTTTCTGAACCAAAAGGGGAAACTGAGTCTCATCTGGTTCAGGTAGGATGAAAAATACTTTTTTTCTTTTAATTTAATTTAACCTTGTCGACAAGGGTTTTATTTTTAGTTAAGGGTGGGTAGGAATAATTGTTAAGATTATTTTGTTAGGATTACCTGTTATTTTGTTAGGATCCCCGTTAAGATAGCCCCATTTTGTAATAAGCCCTGTAAAAATAATTTTGATGCAGTCCTAAAATATACAGTCCTAAAATAACAAATCTAGGAAAACATGGGTTCAAGTTGCTGCAAGTGTGAGAGTGATGCCTGTTTAAATGTTGATGCTAAGTATATGAAAAGTTTAAACAAAAATAATGTGAAATTTTTGAGAAAGTGGAAGTTGAAATATGGTTTTGATGGTACACTGAATAAGAATGCCTGTGCAAAATTGGTTAGAGATTTGAAAAAGGATGCAGGAACTAGAACTAAAAAGCAAAGACAATTGGGATTTCCCCAAGCACAAAAATGGTTAGAAGAAGCAAATAAACGAGCTATAAAAGAAAAACAGTGTCAGGAAAAAGAGAAAATAAATCAGAAGGGATCACTGGTGCCAAGTGGAAAAGTAGCTTTATTTTTAGATAAAGACGATGAGCACACAGTTTGTGCAGTACAAAGGCAGGCAACCGCCCCACCGTATGGTAAAATTGCTGCTGCCATACCGGGGGAACCTCCTCAATATCAGTCTGAAGATGTGGGATCTGTACAGCAGGGTGGGTTATTAGCTGCTCAAGGAAATGTTGTGACCCTTCCAATTTACCCACAAATTCCCGTAGTACCTAAAGTTACTTTGCAACAGGTAGACCAACCTATGCAGTTAAGGTCAGGACCAGCAGGGCAAGGATGTTGGGCTATTAAACTTTCTGGCCATTCAGAAGCTCTTCCCTTAATACAAGTTGCAAACCCACAAGCAGGAGATGTTGGACAAGAACCAACTATTTTAGTTTATCGTCCCTGGGCTAGAGAGGATATAAAACGAGCTACGGATGGTATCCCTCATCCCAAGGTTAATTTTCAAAAGTTTTCTGAGGACATAGTTGGTATGCGTTTAAGTTATCATCTAAATGGTTTAGAAGTAGAACAAGTAGTGCGACAAATCTTAGGTCCAGATTGGCACTTAGTTTCTGGTACTTGGACATGTAAGGCAGATGACGGCACTACATTAAAGCATAATTCTGGGGTGTTAGACACACGAGTCACTGATCTGTTAAAGAGAATTTCTGATAAGTGGCGTCCAAGGGCAGATTGTACAGTAATAAATCAGTGCATCCAAAATGATGATGAATCTGTGGATCATTATATTGTAAGACTGACAGAAGTGTTCAATAACCATTGTGGAATGATGATTCCACAGGATCAGACTAATGATAGTCCGTATGAACAGCAATTGAAAAATGCTTTCCTTAAAGGTTGTAAGGCTCCGATAAGTAGTTTTATTACTAAGCACATGGTAGATCACAGAACGTGTAGACTGCAGCCTTTGTTTGAATATGCACGACATGCTGAGCGACATTTTAATCTAAAAAAGAAAAAGAAAGTACAAGTGTTGGCAGTAGGGGATGATGGTGGTATATTCTTAGTACAGGACCAAAGGGGGCAAGGGTGCCGTGGTGGCATAAAAAAACGTTGGGGCCCGCAATGGGACATGTTAAATGAACCGGGTGGACATTCAGCCTATAGGGAAAGGTTAAAACGTGGAGAATGTTTTAAATGCGGTAGACGTGGGCACTTCGCTGCCGACTGTGAAGAGTGGCAACATCCCCCACAGCTTACAAGCAAGGGCTCTGCATGATTATATGATAGTAAAGAAAGGCGCCATCTTCATTATGAGGATAGTGAAGAGGCAGACACTCTCTACAATGAATGTCAGAACACTCTAATGGAAGGGCGGGATTGTGACTGTGAAGTCATAAACCTGGCAAATTTGGGTATTGCTATGCATCTAGATCAGAAACCCATGATAGAGTTTTTGGTTGAGGGACAGAAAGTGGAGTTTTTATGTGATTCAGGTGCATCGCGTACACTTTTGGGTCCAGCAGTTCTGCCTCCGAACTGAGAAACAGATGAGTTTGTCCTTGTAAAAGCGGCAAACGGGAAAATTTATAAGGAACCACTGTCTCATCCTCTACTGTTCACAGATCCGCAAACAAACCAAACTGTTAGGTGTAGGGTAATTATATCAAAAATGCCAAAAAAGCAATGCCTTCTAACTAACACCGTTTATTAACTTTAAACGCAAAAGTAAAACACGTTTTTTGTTCCGCTAAATTGCGAAACTTCTTCAGAAACAATTCTCTACTCACATAGACGCTTATATTTATAATTTCTTAGGTATTTCCTACTGAAATGGTGCCAAAAACAAATCAATTAACAATTTGAATTACTTAAAGTTGTCTTAACCAAAATGTACGATGCTCTAAATTGTATTTACACACAAAGAACTAATAATGAACTAATAATGAATTTAGGGTCGCAAGCTGCTATAACCCACCCCTTCACAATACATTCTCTAGTTTTGAAAGAATTTGTGAAATAGATCTTAGAGAATTAAATAAGAAAAAAACATCATTTATAGATAATTTATGTGAAGAGGAAAGACAGAGCCTTGATTGTCTGTTAAAAGCCAATATACGTATAATGAATCCCGATAAGGGAGGAGGCCTAGTTTTTATGGACATGCCAGATTATTTAAAACATATAAGGGATATTTTGTCAACAGACACATATGAATTAGCATCTTGTAATGAATATAATAAAGCCAATCAATTTATTAAAAGTTTAATTAATGAATTATTTATTGAAGCTAGAATTGATGTTCATTTATTCAATTATTTGATGATAATAGCACCTAAGGCACCTTGTATTTTTGGAGTGCCTAAAATTCATAAGAATTTACAAAATCCCCCATTCAGACCAATAGTTGATGGAAGAAATTCTTCCACATATGCATGTGCTAAATTTGTTGATTCCATCCTGAAGAAATATGTAAAAAAGGAAAAATGGATTTTAAAAGATTCTTGGATGTTCTTAGAGAGGTTGAATACATTTCCATTTAAAGAAAATTATAATTTTTTTAACTATAGATGTGAAAGAATTACATTCCAGTATCCCACATACTCAGGGAATAGAATGGGTTACTACAAGGATGCGGCAACAGCACGCTTTAGAATCGGAGATATCCCTAATTCAGGAACTATTAGATATAATTTTATCTTATAACTTTATAATTTTTGATAAGCAATATTATATCCAAAAGAAAGGAGTGGCAATGGGATCACCATGTGGTGCAAACTATGCAAACTCAGTAATGTCATTTTGGGAAAATACATATCTTTTTCCCAATGGTTTGTTTCAAAATATGGTGAAATTCTATGTAAGGTTTATTGATGACATATTTTTAATAGTAGAAGGATGTACAGAAATGGCATCAAATTTGGTCGATGAAATGAATCATTCGACTGATTTTTTGAACTTCACATATAACTTTGATATGACATCTATTTCTTATTTAGATGTACTTTTGATAAAAAAATATGAAAAACAACAGTATGAAGCTAGTATCTATAGAAAACCAACATATTCAAACAAGTTTTTGTATTACTCTAGCGCGCACCCTTCACATCAAAAACGTTCATTGTTAAAAGGACAATTTGTCCGAGCAGCGAGAATGGTAACAACTGATCAAAAATTTCAAACTGAATGTATTGTTTTAAAACATATGTTTCTCAATAGGGCATATCCAGAAGAGTTAATAGAAAAAATAATTACCGAAGTAACATCTAAAAGAATGAATGGGATTTATACTGCTATTTTAACAAATAAAGCTGAAATATCTTTCAGTGGATTAAATGAACATGAACTCGTACCCCATTATCATGATTCATATGATTTGCAGAATGTTCTCAGTAATGAATTTAGTTTGGCATGCATTTTTAATTTTTGTTCTGATTACATGCATATAAGGGAGATTATATTTAAAAATTGGGCTCTGATTAATGGGGACAATACTTTGGGTTTTGACATTCAGACAAAACCAAAGATAGTGTGGAGAAGGGCTATTAGTTTTAAACAAATGTTCCAAAAACAAAAATATCCCTATATAAAAAATGTAGGAATGACACAATGTGGTAACTGTTCAATTTGTCACATAGTAGAGATAGGTAAGAGTATTGTGGTTAATGGATATAAAATAAATATTACAAGAAAATTTAACTGCATAACTAAAGGGGTTGTATATTTGGCTCAATGCCAGGCCTGTCCATGTTTCTACGTCGGTAAGACGGATAGAAAATTCAAGGAGAGGGTATTGGAGCATTTAAGATGCATAAATCAGTACAAAGAAGAAAATGCTTTAGCAAGACACATAGTAATGTTTCCCAGTCATAAGTTCAAATTTAAAATTATACAACAAGTAAATCAAGATGAAAGAGGTGGACCTGTATCTTTAATGCTTGAAAAAATTGAACTATTATGGCAGATTAGGCTTAATGCCTATATGTACCCAGGTCTAAATGACAAATGCAATATAATGTGTCTGTTAAAATTAAAAAGTCAAATGAGATAAAGATTTATGTATCATGAATTTATATTCATATTTAATATGAACCTTTTTAATTTTTCGAGTATTTTTATCATATATGTATTCATATAGTGTAATTATAAATGATAAATTATATATATGATCTGATTTGAACAGTTATTAAATTTATATAATTTTTTGATATTTTTGATATCTTTGATATTTTTGATAAATTGGGTGTGTTGTAAAATTTATGTATAGAATATTATAAACCTCTGACTGATTAAAAACGTAATTCATAATGACTAGTTCATAATTTTATTTGATTTTAATCTTAATTTTAATAGAAATAGTATTACCATGAAATTTATGAATTAAGGGAGTGTGTGTATATATATGTGTATATATGTACATATATGTATATATATATATATATATATATATATATATATATATATATTTAATGGGTATAAACACACACAAATATGATGCACATTTTAATAAAATATATTTTATATATATACATAATTTTAAATATATATATATATATATTTTTAAATGATAAATGTCTGAGATTCAAATTTATGTGCCTGCATTTTGATTTGAAACGTTTTCACTGTTCTGAGAAGTTTGGAATAACTCCTTGTGTGTAAATACAATTTAGAGCATCGTACATTTTGGTTAAGACAACTTTAAGTAATTCAAATTGTTAATTGATTTGTTTTTGGCGCCATTTCAGTAGGAAATACCTAAGAAATTATAAATATAAGCATCTATGTGAGTAGAGAATTGTTTCTGAAGAAGTTTCGCAATTTAGCGGAACGAAAAACGTGTTTTACTTTTGCGTTTAAAGTTAATAAACGGTGTTAGTTAGAAGGCATCGCTTTTTTGGCATTTTTGTGACAGTTTGGTTCTTTTTTGAGTGCTTTTTGTAATTATATCAAAAGTTTGTCCAGTTAATTTGCTAGGAAGAGATTTGATGCATGTGTTTGGAATAGCGGCAATTCCCACACCTAAAGGTATTGAGGCAAAAAGGTTAGCGGATGGCTTAGTAGTACAGGGAGTACAAGACTTGTTTTACTGGTATAGCCTAGACTTGATTTCAGACGGCCCGGGGAGGGTTGATACAGAGTTGATCAATCTAGCTTTAAGTAAATCTAGGAGCGGGTCACCGCAGGTTGCGGCACACTTACATTGTACAATGTTCTATAAGGCCCCTGGTCCGGATAAAGAATTTGAAAAAGAATTCTTTAAGCACAAGTGTGCAAGGATAATTTTGAATGATATGTTTTGGGATACGCAAGGTAATACAGTAGTAACCTGTACTTTGACTAAGGAAATGAGTTCTTTATATCGCTCAAGTTATAGACCGCATGTTTCAGTTACTAAAGCAGTGGGGACACATTGGGTAGATTTGGCGAAAAAGGTAATGATTTGGAACACAATGTCTGAAAGTCAGTTGAAAGATCAACAGATCCAGGTACAAAGATTAAATTGGGTGACTTGGGCACGACCAAGTATGCACCTCAGGGATGACAAAACAGAAATGGCATGACAAATCCTCCTAACTCGAGAGGGAGATAGTGCATTAAGTGCCTTGCCTGTAGATTTATGGTCAAAAGGTAAAGGAGATGTAGGATTAATGAAAACAGCAGGTGAAGTTTGTATAACTGCAAAGTCAGGTTTTAGACCTCGTAAGCACCAATATCCACTAAGTAAGCAAGCAGAGGAAGGAATTAAGCCAGTTATTGAACAGCTAAAACAGGTAGGAATTCTTGTTGAATGCCCAGATTCACCCTGCAATACTCCGTTGTTTCCTGTAAAGAAACCGGATGGGTCATGGAGGTTGGTTCAGGATTTACAAGCAGTTAATTCAGCTGTGATCCCAAGAGCACCGGTGGTCCCTGACCCCTATACATTACTTAATGATTTACTACCTCAGCACAGATATTTTTCTGTCATAGATATAAGCAATGCCTTTTCTCCATACCACTACACAAGGAGAGTAGATTTTGGTTTGCATTCACTTTCCAAGGTAAAAGATACACATACACCAGATTGCCACAGGGTTATTGTGAGAGTCCGACAATATTCGCACAAGAAATGGCTGCGAATTTAGCTCAGTTTGTTCCCCCAGAGGGAAGCCAGGTCCTGTTGTACGTAGATGATATTTTATTGGCCTCACCCATGCAGGAAAGTTGTAAAAAGGATACCCTAGCCCTTCTTAGTTTTTTAGCTGAGCAAGGACATAAAGTAAATAAAGAGAAGTTACAATTGTGGAAAGCACAAGTAAAGTACTTGGGTTATTTAATCTCGCAGGAAGGTAGACAATTGGAAAATACAAGAAAACAAGCAATTCTTGAAGCACCTATGCCTACGACTAAGTGGGAGATGATGTCGTTTTAGGTGTGACTAATTTTTGTAGAAGTTGGATTCCTAATTATGCTGAAGAAGTAGGGCCATTGACCGCACTGATCTATGACACTCCCATGGCAGCTAAAAGTAATATACAGTGGACAGATAAGGCAATACAAGCATTTAATAGAATTAAGCAATTGATAGCAGGATCCTCTGTTTTGTGTTTTCCGAACTATTCTTAGCAGTTGGTACAAATGGTTGATTGTAAGGAAGGATATATGACTTCGGTTCTGGTACAAGTACATGGGGATAAACAGAGACCGATAGCTTTTTATTCCTCCAGATTAGATCCTGTTGCAAGGGCATTGCCGCATTGTGTTCAAGCTGTAGTGGCAGCCGCCATGGCAGTGCAAGCCTCAGCATCATTAGTTTTGTTCCACCCATTAAAATTGCGAGTTCCACATTCAGTAGCTACTATACTTTTGCAAGATAAGATAACCTTTTTATCTCCTAGTCAACATTTGTCATGTATGACAGTGCTGCTGACACAGCCACATATGACCATAGAAAGATGTACTACTCTTAATCCGGCGACACTTTTGCCGACTCCAGAAGAAGGTACTCCACACGTTTGTTTAGAGAGCATTCATGACAAAGTACTTCCCTGACCAGATTTAACGGATATTCCGTTGGTAGATTCTGATCTTGTTTTGTTTGTAGACGGATCAGCAAAGAAGGACACTGTAGGAAAAACACTAGTAGGGTATGCTGTCACCACAGAAACTGAAGTTTTAGAAGCAAAAGGATTGTCAAATATTTATTCTGCCCAAGCAGCTGATTTAGTGGCTTTGACTCGAGCTTGTACCTTAGGGGAGGGTAAAAAAGTGACAATTTATACAGATAGTCAATATGCTTTCTCTACTGTACATGTTTTCGCTCAACAGTGGAAGAATAGAGGAATGGTTACTGCGACAGGCAAACCAATAAATCACAGAGATTTAATTTTACAGTTGTTAGATGCAGTGCAATTACCACTCCAGATAGCGATATGTAAATGTTCCACACATACCAACAGAAAAGATCCTGTCTCCAGGGGAAATGCTTTTGCTGATATGGCTGCAAAAAAGGCAGCTCAAGAAAATGATTTGCTTTTGCATGACAATGATTTAGAGCCCGGACACCTCTTAGACTTAGAGACACTAAAAGTAATGCAAACATTGACAACACAGAAGGAAAAATGTTGTTGGGTGAAATATGGTATCACTCAACAGGATGGGTTGTATAGGGCATCAGATGGCAAAATGGTATTACTCTCAAACCTTTTTAGGTATGCTGCATTGGTTAGCCATGGACCTGCCCATGTAGGAGTACAGACAATGGTTCAAATAGTGTCTAAAGTGTTTTGGTGTAAGGGGTTTTCAACTTATGCAAAGCAATTCTGTTTATCTTGTTTATTATGTGCAAAGTATCATGCTCAGGGGGGAGTTAAAAAATCTCAGCAGGCATTCCCTACCCCTCCATATCCATTCCACACACTCTGTATGGACTTTATTGAGTTGACACCCTCAGAGGGGAAAAAAGTTTTGTCTAGTCATAATTTATGCTTTTTCTAAGTGGGTAGAAGCTTTTCCAGTAAAACATCCTGATGCACACACAGTAGCTAAGCTTTTAACTACAGAAATAATTCCCCGATTTGGTTTACCAAGACGCATTTACAGTGATAATGGGTCTCATTTTGTTAACCAGATTGTTCAGAAGTTGGGTCAAGTGTTTCAAATTGATCTCAAGTACCATTGTGCTTACCATCCGCAGTCAGCTGGACTGGTGGAGAGACACAATGGTGTCCTGAAGAGTAAGCGCCGCAAACTGATGGCAGAAACGCATAGATCCTGGACTGCGTGCCTTCCATTGGCACTCTTGTACATGCGAATCTCACCCTCCTACAAAGGACTTACACCATTTGAACTTTTGTTTGGGAGACCATATTACGTCCCGCAGTGGCAAGGATTGTTGCCAGTGGAACATGAGGGGGATGAGGATCTGGCGGATTATATGAAGAAGCTGCTAAATGTCAAGTCTCTTGTAACCAATGACTCCTTTGCAGATTCCAGAAGTGAAACCTTGTTAAGCGTGGCACCCGGGGACTGGGTGTGGATCGGAATTGTGAAGAGAAAGAATTGGTCATCCCCCAGGTGGGAAGGCCCATATCAAGTACTTATCTCGACACCTACAGCTGTAAATATCGCAGAGAGGACTTTGTGGATTCATATCACCCACTGTAAAAAACTTAAGACTTTTCCTTCTACCATTGATGTTGGTCAGACTCCACTGGACCCCTGAACGCAAAGTCTGACTACAAAGGAAGGATGGCCATGTTCAACTGATACTTGAACTGTTACTTGATGATGATTTTGGTGGCGAAAGTAAATATGTCCATACGAGAAGGAACAGTTGTGAGAGAAAAAGGAATGGTGGTGCTGCAGGCACAAACAGGTGTTACTACTGTGTTCAAGGTAAAACTTTGTGAAGGAATTTTGGACTGTGCTAAATGGAACAGTGATGATTTCTTGACTCGTGCAAAATATTTGTGCAATAGAGACTGTACGTCCTGGTCAAATGTTTGGTGGTCAACAGATGTGAATGGATGGGAAACAAGTGGTGCAGTGATACCAGAGAAAGATAAAAGCAGGCAACAAAGAATACAAATTGCGCATTTCCAAGGTACTGAAGTGATTACTATAACCATCGTGTCACCACAAGAAAGTGATTCAGGAGTTTATGGAATCGGAGTGTCTCTTCCAATTGGAACTGATCCTTTGGGGACCCTCCAACTTAAAGTACAAAGCCTTAAAAATGCTACAAGTAAAGCAGATTTTGTCTTCACAGAAGAAGAACAATTGTTACTCGAGACGGGATTCGTACACCATAACGAATGGTTATCTTGGGTTAGATATAGTACCCGAGAGGCACATCGTGAGAACTGTGTTTCTTGTGCTGAAGGTAAACAGCAACTAGTGACAGTCCCATTGATGCAAGCTGAAGGTAATCTGACATGTCTGTTGAAATTATTCTTCAACAAAACCGAAGATAAATGCAAAGATGAAACCCAGCGTTTTCCAGTCATAAGCAAAGTTGAGAAACAGCCTACAGCAATCTCTTATCCAGGTTCGTATATGTGCATTTCCAGAGATGGCACAGGAAAGAATTACGGCAATATGGGACAGAATTATTGCAATGTTACTGTGAATGGCAATGAAAATCCATTTCTGGAAAACTAAACTCATAGTTTGGCAGACGTATGGTGGTTATGTGGAGACAACAAACTCAGATCAAGGCTTACGATTCCCTGGAAGGGAACTTGTGCACTTGCAAAGTTAATTCTGCCATTCTACATTTTCCCAGTTCCAGCAGGCAATTTCATAAGAGAACCTGAAATAAAGCAGAAGTGGTTGAATAAGAGAAAAAGAGAGGCACCGAAGCAATCCTTCGATAGCAGTGTCTACATCGATAGCATTGGCTTACCAAGAGGCGTGCCTGATGAATACAAAGCAATAAACCAAATAGCAGCTGGTTTTGCATCCATCTTTGTCTGGATTCAACCCAATAAGAATGTGGACTGGATCAACTACATTTACTATAACCAGCAGCATTTTGTGAACTATACTAAAGATGCATTAAAAGGTATTGCTGAACAACTGGAGGCCACTTCACAGGTGCCATGGCAGAATCGAATTACATTGGATATGCTCCTGGCCAAAGAAGGAGGAGTTTGCAGGATGTTTGGGACTTTCTGTTGTACATATATTCTGAATAACACTGCCCCTGATGGGAGCATCACTCGAGCTTTGAAAGGTTTGGAGATGTTATCCGAAGAATTGGCAGAGAACTCTGGGGTAAATAATCCCTTCACAGACTTTCTACAAGCATGGTTTGGAAAATGGAGTCATCTCATCAGCAGTTTCCTGGTGTCCGTCGGAGTCGCTGTGGCTATCGTGGTGGTATGTGGTTGCTGTTGTATACCCTGTATCAGAGGTCTTCTACAAAGACTGGTTGATACTGCTGTTACGAAGACGATGTACCAGCAGTTGCAACAGACTGGAGAAAGTGAATGCATTGAAATGTGACTTTTGCAAATGTTTTGAAGTTTAAAAGTTTGTCTTGCAAATGAAGTAATGTATGCAAAGAAAAACTCAGTTTTTACCATATATTGCTGAAATAAAAAGACAAATAAAAGTGTTTTGAGGGGGGAAATGTTAAGAGAAAAAGTTTTAAAGCATACTGTTATTTGTCTCTTTCTCCCATCTAGCAAAATGAATATGCTATTTGCTGAAGTGTTGGTAAGAAAAGGTCATTGAACCATGTTTATTAAAGATGGGCTTTATCTATGATAGATGTAGTTTGCTTATGAACTTGAATAACATCTGTTTTCTATACTTCTGAATAAGAGTTAATTTACTGAGGCAGGCTCTGGAAAATTCCAGCTACCACTGTGGTTTTGAGGTAAACATTCTACGCTAACTGTGGTTTTGAGGTAAACATTCTACGCTAACTGTGGTTTTGAGGTAATGAGGTAAATTGTGATCCTAGATGTTTTTCATAGCCAACTGTCAACTGTTAGAAATGTAACAAAAGCTATTTTGGCTAGTAACAGGAAAGTATAAAAGTTGATGTCAGTAAACAAGCTGATCAGATTGAGATCATCTTGGCCAACATGCTGCTGTAATCTGGTTAGCTGCAAATAAAGAAGTTTTTCATCACCTGAGGCAGATGTGACTCGCTTGAATTTTTTTCTTCTGACAGTTACCTAGTAGCAGTTGGACATAAGCCAGTGTTTTCTTGCTGTATTAATGTCTACTCTTGGTTTAAACTTTCTTGAGAGGTAGAATAATCAGAATGGGCAAATCTTGTCTTAGAGATGACTGAGAGGGATACTCGCTCCAAAGATCTAAATCTGATCACTGACATGAATAGTTTATGTTGGAGAGACAGGTATGTGTCCCAAGAGTTTGCTCTTATCTGGTATAGGCTTCCTATTCACGTGAATCAGAGCCCTTCCCGGACTATCTTCAAGCTTAATCAGATAAAATACTAGTGTGATGGATGGTATGGGGTGGGTGAATGCAAGGAAATTGTCGTGATATGTAGCTGTGTCTTACTGTCTTTAAACAGGTTTGTGATACAGTTAAAAGGAGTAAGAGTATATTAATACATAAACATGCAATTTTATTTATAGTGTGCATTCCTTATTTGAAAACTGTTAAAACACACACTGCCTAAATCTCATAATGAAGTGACTGAATGTTTGGTGCCCATTAATATGCACACCCTCAGCTTCCTACAACCTGCAGAATGCTCGCATTGGATTTATAGGAAGAGATTACTAACCAAAACATTGTGAAAATGCATGTTCTCTTTTTTGACTAATGTCTTGGGTCAATTTACTTGTATCTAGATGTTCAAAAGGACAGCAGTAGAACTGGTTGAAGAAATCTTGATTTAAAATCTCATCTGAAAGATGGCACATAATCATCCGTAGAGCATCATGCCACCCAGTTCAAATACACACACATGTACACACACACACACACACACACACACACACACACACACACACACACACACACACACACACACACACACACACACACACACTGCCATACAAACAGTGATACACTGTTCAAGCCATGGTTTTAGAAATTGTCTCATTGTCCAGTTGGAGTCAGAACCCACAACCTTCAAGTTCACTGGCAAATATGCTGCCCATTTCATAAAAATGGCATTAGACTTCCAGGTGGTATAATCTTCCTCAGTGCCAAGAGTGTAGTGATTAATCTACTGTTAAGAAACTCTGAAAGCTTTGCCTTCACTATTGTTTTATTACAATATTTTAGAGCTGTATACTGTGCAGCATTTACAAACATCTTCTATAAAAATAGTTCTCATAAAGCTAATATTATTTGTTATTCTGTACATGATCTGTAATTTGCATCTTCAACACCTTAGGCATGCTACACTGTTATATGTATAATTTTTCTTCACACTATTGAAGATGAAAGGTATTGGACCAGTGCTTGCCTTAGAGCAAATGTAGTCTTCATACATTCTGATATTACAAACTATGTGGGTGATCATAACAGCATTTGCCCTTATCATGATGAAATGGCTAGATTTCTTTGACACTGCTTCAGTCTCAGCTGGTGGTAACTTTGCGCGGGGACTGTTTATCTGTTATGAGTCAGCCACAGTACCTTCCCACTCTTAGAGTGTATAGACACAAGTTCATTTGAAAGGCAAATACAGCAGTGTTCATTCTGTAAAATTGGTAAATGTGCAACGTAACATGAGAACAGTGTCATTAGCATAAATAAATAGTCTCAGTACAACATCTAGTTGGAATGTTCTCATACACAGGATCAGTGCTTCAGTATAGATATCAGATTAGGTAGTATTTGGTTTGAAACAGCAATTGTAGAATTTCCAAAATGTTATGGGTATGCTATAAGAGAAAAATAAACTGTTATGATGTGGAATTTCAGTTTGAAAATATAAACATTCTCTTTCATTTATTTTGTGCTTCTTAACCCACTAGAGAATATTTGCAGTCTTTGTTAATTTTCTTAAGTCCTTTAAATCCATTAAGCTCGGCTTTATCTGTTCAGTTACAGCCAACTTATATCATCACTCTAATAGCTTTGCCAAAAGTCAAAGTGAATAAACCATTACAATGTGATGTTCATATAAGGGACTAGCTCTTGCACTGAAAATTTACTGCAGAAAGTAAACTTGTCTGCCTGGGGCCCTTAGAAATCTGGTGTTTTAGTTCATTCCTCACAATGCATATTTAATAACAGGAAAGCAAAAACTTTTTTGTAATACTTTCAGACAATGTAGCCTGCCCGTTATTAGCAATATGAAGTAAGAAAATCCAGTTTTTAAAGAAAATTATTTTTGTCACAACACATTCTTTAACTAGATAATATTTTATCTTATTTTGAATCTGTTAACCTGGGTAGATCACTGATCCCGTTGGGCCTATTACAGTTTCAGTGGAAACTGAGGAAAACATTAAAGTTACACAACATTATATACAGAATAAATGACAACATGCAATATACAGACATATTATATACAAAGTATATGTCATAGCTGACTTGAGGGAAAAGAGGCAATAGATAATTGACATTATATACAGAGTGAGTGAAAAAAACACACATACATTATGTATAGGGTGGAAGTCAGAGTTGGCATGCTAAAGGAATCACATTCAAAAATAGAGAAAGGTATGTACATGGAAGAAGGGAACAAAGAGGTTAAGTTATATGAATAGAAAGAGCAGTTGCATTTTCAGTGTCTTGAATGTGCTTTTATTTGTGAATGGAAAATGGGGTAAGAAGAAAACGATCTTTAAGAAAAGAAAGGAGAGATTACCACAGTTTGGGATGAAGGACTGAGAAAGCATGGTCTATGTATGCATTCCATGCCTTGTTTGGGGAGTTTGGAGAAGAAGACTTGAGTGGTTAAGATGTCTAAGGATGTTCTTCCTGTTTCACTGATTCAGTCATTACATTTGGGTAATCTGCTGGCAGGTTGCCCTCAGTCGGCCTGAATAACAAAGTCTTGGGTCCTACTTCGGTTGCTGTCTCCTCTTCCATGACGTAAGGTCGTCAGAGGTATAAAACATGCAGCCAACGCCATTTTATTCAGTCTTTCTTGCCGTGCGGTGCCGAAGCAGAAGCAGTTCACAAGTGCCGGTCGGCTGACTCCTGAAATTTTCACATTTGAGTTTCAGAACCAAAGTCTTCAACTAAAGCTAAGTACCCCTTTGGGGAAACTTTTTCTTGCTTCTCACTGATGTCAGTAAAAGTTAATAATTCCGTTACTTGTGGGAAGCAAATATCTCATAAGGATTTTCATTTGTACTGTGTTCCTTGCCTAGGCCCAGATCATAATGTGCCTTGCTGTCGGTTTTGTGCTAGATTTAATCAATGCACTATTAAGAGTCAGTATATTTTTGCTTCAAAATATTTTGGATCCAGATTTAATTACCCTGAAATGTCATCGGTTAGCAATCCGACTACTGGAGTTCACAAAAAAACGCAAAGAAAAAGACAGAGACAGACCGTCGAGGTCCAAAACCGACGACGAAGCTTCTCCTAAGCCAGTCACCGGTTCGCCGGTACTCAGTGAGGCGCTTTTGCAGCCCCTGATACCTGCTACGTTTGAGTCACAGGCCTCTACCGAGACCTATGCCACGAGACTCTCAGAGTATTGAACCCGCGGATGTCTCTCCCTTAGATGGGTCCTGAGCCGCTGAGCAGGCACCAGCTTCTGAGGGTGTTTTCAGGCCTCAACATTTTTATATAAAACCGACGCCAGCTTCAAAAACTATATCATAAACATCTTCTGAGTCTAAAAAAACGATGTATGAGCCACGTGCTCAGGCCCCTATGCCTAAAAAACAGATGATCAAAATGGCTGAGGACTCAATTACCTTGATCAGGGGTTCCCAACTCCCCCCCCCCTGCTAAGATGCCTAGGCAAGACACTGATTATGAATCTTCAGATCAGGTTTCCATTTCTTCTGATTCCTTTTCTGATCAGGAATTTTCTATTCCACCCTATGAGGATTCAGATGCAGAAGAATCCATCCCATCTGCATCTCCTCCTGAGGATTATTCTTTACTTTAAGGGAACATTTTCATTGGGAGAGTCAGGATTTCTTTGAATCAAAAAAGAGGCTTAGGGATTTCCTTTTTCTTCCTCAGCATAGGCCTTTGGCTATACCTCCTGTATTAGACATTGTTGATGATGTGTTTTCGGAATCAAGTATGGCTCCTGATTCCCTACCTCCGGCTCCTAGTAAGCCAGGCAGATATTACAGGGTTCCTGACTCCCACAAATTTCTATTCAAAAATCCTGCTGCTGATCCTGAGACTATCTCACAGGGTCCCAAAGGTGTAAAGGCCTCTACAGCCAAAAATCCTACCCCCTCTGATAGAGATTCCAGGGCACTGGATAGATGGGAAAATAAGGTTTATACGTCTGCAACCTTGGCTATTAGGGCCTTAAACTGTCAGTTTCATATGCTTAAATATCAACAGCATGTTATGGGCTTATTGAAACAGAAAATGATGTTGATTTCTGATTGTGAGGAAAATAAAGAATTACAGGAATTATAGCATGCAGCAGAACAGGTTGGAAAGCATACTTTGCAATGTGGTTTTGATTCCTTGGAGGCCTCTTGCAGGGCCGCAGTTACTGGATCTGTGATTAGAAGGCATGCCTGGCTCAAGGAGCAAAATCTGCCTGATCATGTTAAGGCTAAATTGTTGGATGCCCCTTTACAGCATGATACTCTTGTTTGGTAATAAGGCAGAAGAGGTTTTAAAGAAAATGGAAGACAAAGCTAAATCTATGCAAACTGTAAAAGATTTCTTACAACTGCAGCCACCCAGGTTCAGTAGGCACTGGCTTACTAAAAATTGGTCCTTTCCTGTGTCCAACAGAGCCTCTCAAGGCAAATCCAGGTGCTCAAAAGGCTCTAGATACCAATCACATGGTTTTTACAGGTCAAAGCAGTGTGGTGCCTCCACCTCCAAATCTGGAGGAAACAAAGCACAACCCTACAGTAAGCAGTCTCAATTACTTCCCCTCTACCTTCACCAAGCACTTATCTTTTGGCAGCCCCCTTGTGGGGAAAATTAGCACTTCATGCTCAAAATTGGCAGTTAATTACCCAGGACAAGTGGGTATTAAACATAGTATCCCAGGGGTACAGATTTCATTTCCATACTTTTCCAATTACATACGGTTGGCCAGATCTGCCACAAAATCAATGGGCAGAGGCTCAGAAACAAATTACGTCCCTCATGGATATGGGGGCTATTCAGCCAGTACCAGAATAGGAAAAAGGACAATGTTTTTATTCAAGACTGTTCCGGGTACCCAGAAAAGACGATGCCTGGCGTCCAGTACTGGACTTATCGATTTTGAACATGTTCCTGGACATCCCAAAATTCAAAATGCTGACTTTACAACAGCTACTGCCTATGCTGGGCAGGAACATTTGGTTAGTGACTCTAGACTTAAAAGAGACATACCTGCATATCCCAATAAGGGAATCGTGCAGAAGATACCTCCACTTCAAGGCAGGTTTTTCACATTAACAATTCTCTGCACTGCCCTTTGGCTTATCTACTGTGCCAAGGGTCTTTACAAAGTGCCTGGCACCAGTAATTGCATTTTGCAGACAAAGAAGCATACAAATTTATCCTTACCTGGATGACTGTCTCATTCAGGCAGAGAACAAGGACATTCCTCTTCAACATCTGGCGTTTGTAAAAAGGCTTCGAACATGCCTAGGGTACACAGTAAACGAAAAGAAATCACAACTGGTACCCTCTCAAATAATTACATTCCTGGATGCAAGCTTGAATACAACTGCCCAGATGGCTTACCTTACACCAGACAAACAAAGGTAACTGACAACATACTTCAAGCAGATGGCAACAAAAACCCAGTTATCTGCAAGACAAATTCTGCAGGCTTTGGGGTTCATGGCATCCTGCATTCTACTAATTCCATATGCAAGACTGCATATGAGGAAACTTCAATGGTACCTAAAAAGTTTATGGAGTCATCATTGTCACAGTCTGGAAACAATGATTCCTCTCATTCCCTGCCTACAACAGGAGTTTCTTTGGAGGGCAGAGACATGTCACCAAAATAAGGGACTGTCATTCACTCTACCACCTGCCACCCAAACCCTAACTACAGATGCATCTGACTATGCTTGGGGGGCCCACCTGGTGGGGAGATGCATTCAGGGCATATGGAGCCCAAAACAAATGCATCTGCATATCAACCAGAAAGAGATGCTAGCTGTTCAGAATGCTCTGACAGCCTTCAAGGACTTACTTCATCCAGGACAACTACTGATAAAGACGGACAACACCACGGTTATGTAGTACATAAACAAGCAGGGGGTACATATTCCTACCCCGTTTTCAGACTAGCCGTGGCATTGTGGAACACAGCCTTGACTTACCAAGTACATCTTCAAGCTCAATTCCTGCCAGGAAAACAAAATACTCTGGCAGACGACCTAAGCCGAAATCTTATGGACCCACATGAGTGGAAAGTGGATCCACAAATCTTCAGCATGGTAACACAGAAATGGGGGAGCCCAGACATAGATCTATTTGCCTCTCCCCAAAATTATCAACTGGACAAATTCTGCACAAGGACTTATCACAGACAAGCATGGAAAGTGGATGCCCTATCATTCAGTTAGAAAAACCTATCAGTCTATGCCTTTCCCCCTGTGCCTCTTCTCTCCAAGGTCTTACTAAAGGTCAGACAGGAAAAACCGAAAATGATCCTAATTGTTTCGAACTGGTCTCGCCAGCACTGGTACCCAATTCTAAGGAATATGTATCAACTCCCTCCTTGGTACTTGCCTCAGCAGAACAATCAAATTCTGCACACTCAGCTCCAAACTCTGAACCTTGCAGCATGGCTGATCATTTAATTATTCAAACAACACCTCTCAGTAAATCTGTGATGGATGTCATTTTGGAAGCCAGAAGGCCTAGTACTAGAAAATCTTATGCTGATAAATGGAAGAGATTCTGTGCTTGGAACCAAGCACAAAGAACAGACGCAGTAAAACCAAATATTCCTCAGATATTACAATACTTGACTGAGATGCTTGACAAGGGCCTATCTTTTTCTTCAATAAAAATCCATGCCTGTGCTGTCTCGGCTCATTACAACACAGAGCCTCCCATCTTTTCTCATCCTCTGCTAAAACAGTATCTTAGAGGGGCCAAAAATGTAAGGCCTCCCAGAAGATCACCAACTCCGGCATGGGACCTCAAGTTTTGTGCTGGAAAAACTCACCCTGCCTCCTTTTGAACCAGCAGCTACTGCAGATATACATTTTTTATCTTGGAAAACAGCTTTCCTTTTGGCAATCACTTCAGCAAGAAGGGTTTCAGAACTACAGGCTCTCATGGCTGTGGAGCCTTTAATTACATTTTACCCGGACAGGGTGTCCCTCAGGACCAATCCTTCCTTTATGCCTAAGGTGGTGTCCAGTGTGGCTCTTAACCAAACTATTCACCTGACAACATTTTTACTCAAATCCGCAGAACAATGGGGAGTGGATTCTGCATTCATTGGACATACACACACAACTAAGATTCTACTTAAACAGGACCAAATCTCTAAGAAAGTCTGAGCAACTACTGGTGGCATTTGCTTCAGGATCAGAGGGGAAGGCTATATCAAAGCAGACTATTTCTAAGTGGATAAGCCACTGCATTTGTTTCTGCTACTTGCACCATGGTAAACCTGTGCCCAAGGGAATCAGGTCACATTCCACCAGGGCTGCCTCTACCTCAGCAGCCTTTCTCAGAGGAGTTCCAACCAAGGACATTCTAGAAGCTGCTACTTGGAGCTCTGTTCATACCTTCACAAAGCATTATCATTTGCCTCTCTTCTCCAAATCCGGGGCAGGCTTTGCCACTGCCGTTCTGCAGGGCCTTATAGCTGCTCCTAATGCTATTTAGTTCCATCCTCCCATCCATAGCTTTGGGATTCTACCCAAATGTAATGACTGCAGCAGTGAAACACGAAGAACATAGTACAGTTGTGTACACTTACCATAAATGTAGATGTTCGAGTGTATTCACTGTTGCAGTCTGGGTTACCCACCCACCATCCCCCTTTTCTATAACTTCTCTTCCCTTCACTATATACTGAAGCCTTTGTGGTGTATTTGCTTTTAGATGAAGGTAAAGTTTATGTTGCTAAAAGTGCATTTACATATATTGCTGTTTATTTATATATATATATATATTTTTGCTCCCCATTTGGGGGCACCTGACATCTGGGGCAAGAAAAACTGAATAAAATGGGGTTGGCTGCATGTTTTATACCCCTGACGACCTGACATCATGGAAGAGGAGACAGTAACCGACGCAGGACCCAAGACTTTGTTATTCAGGCCGACTGAGGGCAACCTGCCAGCAGATTACCCAAATGTAATGACTGCAACAGTGAATACACTCGAACATCTACATTTTTGGTAAGTGTACACAACTGTACTTTGTATATCGATGCATCTCTGAACAGTCTGGAAGCTAGTCAAGGGAAGGTGTCATTCTCGATAAGCTTAAATAGTTGAGAGTCAAGTAGAAAGTCAGCACTTTGTTTCACAGATAGCCAGTTAACTTTTTCAATGGTTTTGCAGTGGTGTTTATTTCTTGGTGAGAGAGTACGAATCTGCAAATGACATTTGAGATGGACTGAATGATGGATAGATTTATTTTAGAAGCTGCAGCAATTAGTGAGAGACAGTATTCCAGCTAAGCCAGTAAGATACCATTTCCTGTAGCATTTCTACAGGGTCTAGATAGAAAAGGGGAGATCCTATTAGCTCAGAATAGCAGAGAGTTCATTTTTTGTGGGCGTGGTTCAGCTGGAGTTAGAAGTTTAGGAAGGGTTCAAACCAAATCCCTAGGTATTTGAATGAAGCAACATTTTCAATAGTGTTATTAAGATAACTGAGGATTTTTATAGGCCTGGAGATAGTAGTGAGCTTTTGCTTAGTGTCAAACAGCATTTGTTTTGTTTTAGAGGAGTTTAGCAGTAATTGTGTTTACTTACCCATTGAATAAGGGCATGGAAATCAGCCTAAAGCTCAAGTTCAAGAGAAGAGACAGAATGACTGGAGAGTAACAGGGCAGTGTCATCAGCGTAAAACAGGAGAAAAAGATGGGTTAAGTCAAAAGGAAGTTTGTTAATGTATATAGAAAGAGGAGAAGTGTCAGAATAGATCATTGAGGGACACCGTTCTGCAGAAGGATTGATGTAGAACTGAAATGAAATTAACTGAGAAGTGGCAGTTAGAGAAGTAGTTCTTGAACCACGGTAGTGTGTCATCACTAATGCCTATTTGATTGAGATGATCTAGGTGAATTGAGGGATCTACAAGATCAGAGGCTCTGGTGAGGTCAATAAAAATTGTTTCAGTAACTAGGCATTTCTCCATTCCAAGAAGAATTTCTCCTGCATGTGTATTATAGGGAGTGGTTTTACACTGGCATTTTTACAGATATTAGGCAGAATATTAAGTGTAATACATAGGTTGTAGATGTGTTTCAGTGATGTTATGATGCTGTCTCTATATGTGTGATGGTTTCAGTACCAGAGGGGATATCAAGTTTAATCTGTTCAAGCAGTGGGTAAATGTCCTTGGATGAGATAGTTCTAAAGTAGAATGTAAGGAAGCATGGAGGTGAGGTGTGAGTGTCATATGCAGTTTGTAACTGGATAGAGAAAGAGTGGGAAGGTTGCCAAAATGAGAAAGGAAATCAGAGGCAGAAAGTTGAGAGGATATGGAATTCATGGAGGGAAGCCTCTTCCATCCTGTAAGAAGTTAAGGTTGCTAATTATAAGTTAGTAATTACAAGACTAGGTGCTGGGAGGTTAAGTTGTTAAAGAAGATCAGTGCAGTGAGAGTTAGAGCACTTGCCTTTTTAATATTAGGTTTTGTGCAAAATGCTGTACTTTAATAAATGACGTAACTATACATAAGGGGCATAAAAAGTGGATATACCATCATCTACAAACACAACCTGTGAAATAACAGGTATGAGAAATGTTCCATAATGCTGATTTATTCTAGAAAACAAAAGTAAGAAAAACTGTTATACATATAAAAATATAGTGTCAGTATGTAATACAGAACAAAAATATTTGTTTGAATAGAGTTGGATTAATTTTGCATCAAAATAATAATGCACTTGAGTTGTTAGGATGAAACAAATCTATTTTTATTGATTACAGTAATTATCTGATTCTATTACAAGCACTCAGTCGTAAAGTCTCAAGTGTTTGATTAACACTGTTGCTTTGTCACTAACAGTATAATATTATAATAGAGACTTCATGAAAGAGATCTGATGAAGTGTCTGTTTTACTGTTGTTGAGATGAAAGTGCTTGTCTTTTCAATAAATTATTCTCCTTCTCCAAGGTCCTGGTTCCAGCTTTGTTTTTATACTGCCACTCACACTCGAAATTGAATATAAGTCTATGCAAGCAGTTGCCGCATCTTATCTGATCACATTAAATGAGTTTAAGTAAGTATGTCAGCCATGGGACAGAAGTGGGAAGGGGTTAGAATAGAGATCAGAGCATTGATTGAGAAGGGAATTTAGGTTTAGGGAGCAGGAGGGGAGTTTTGGGGTTAGGAGTGGAAGGGGAATTTTCAGTTTAGAGAGTTGGAGGAGAGTTGAAAGGTTATGGAGCAGTCTGGGAATTTAGTTTAGAGAAAGACAGTTGGAGTTTTAAGTTTAGGGAGTGGGAGTGAGTTTTATGTTTAAAGAGCAATCAGGGATTTTACATTTAGGGAAGGAGAGTGGAGTTTTAGGGTAAAGGAGCGAAGGACTCATGTTAGGAACTGGGAGTTTTAAGGTAAGATTTAAGGTTTTGGTATGGCTATACAGTGCTATAAGGCTGGGTAGTTAAGGTGTTAAAGCACTTGCCTTTTTAAGCAAGAGTGTTGTGAGCTACTACCACAGGGGCACTTGTAATAGACACTAATTATCCTGTCAGCTGTGCAGATTTCTTACTATTAATCACTGTTACTTGCATATTAACCCCTGTGCTTACCGATCATCTGCCACAACCTCCATCATTTCTTATTAGTAGATGAGAACTAGTCATCATCCAAACAGCTATGAGGGGATTTTTGATTCTTTGGCTTAACTCTACCCCAGCTGATTAACATACATCCTCACAGACATGAGGGACTGCTATGTCTTCCCCTGTAACTGTGCATGTTCTTGCACACATCTCATGAAAGCTATTGTGTGGATACAGTGTGGCAAAGCCAAGAATGGGTCTTTGGCCTATACACTACAAGCAATGTACCTCCTTCTCTCTGTCTGTGTCTATCACCCCAGTCTCTCACTCTCCCTCCCCTCACCCCCTGCCTCTCTCTCTCTCTTTGTCTCCATCTATCTGTTCCTTTCTCTGTCTCCCTCTCTCCCTTTCTCTGTCTTTGTCTGTCTTTCTCTCTCTCTCTTGCTCCTCCTTTAGAGCTAGAGAGGCACTGGCTTTTAAGAACACAGTGGGAACAGGATGGAAGGGTGGGAAAATCGATTCACACAGCAGTCTGTGGCAGAGTCTGAGTGGCTTATTCAGTAAAGCCTTGAAACAATTTATTTTCCTCTTTAAATAAAGGGCCTAGTCTTTAACTCCTCTCTCATTAAATGGGTGATTAACGTTAGGCGACCTGTTCTGATTCCTGTGACTCATCAAGAGGCACTGCTTTTGTATGCATTGACTGGATGAATTTGTTGTCATGCCACTCATATTTAGCCCATTAATTGGTTGCAGCTGCATTTTTTTTAAATCTTAGTGTAGCAAATCTAGGTTTCCTTGAGTACAAAGTAAGTTTTCAGCAAAAAACAGGTATTTTTTTGTTGCTCATGCCATAGATATTGTGCTATTTAATGATTGTAGCTGCATTTTTTAAAATAGATGTAACTGATCTCAGAGTACAGTTCGTATACATCTTTTTACCTAGAAATGGAGGTATTTTTGTTCTTAAATTTATCTTAATGAACCTCATACTGTGATTTAATTTAAGTAGCAGGCTTGAAAGGTTTAAGCTTTCTGCTAAATTGATCTTTTTGAAGTAATAATCTAGTTTATCACCGCCATAATTACAGTTTAGCTAATGAAATATCCCTACTTGAGAGCTATTTTTACAAGCAGTGTATAATATATTCTTTCTTCATTATGAGGGCAAAAACCTGTTCACAATGTAGGGTTAAAGTTTTTAACTGTCTGGGTAGTTGAAAGAGAGTTAATTGATAATTAGGAAAATGCAGAATCTATAACTCATGAAAACCCTGTACTAAAATTGCATGTAATAGTACTTGTTCTGTTTTTAATATACATACAGTGGATATAAAACTTTACACACCCCTGTTAAAATACCATTTTTTGTGATATAAAAAAATGAGATCACAATAAATCATTTCAAAACTTTTCCCACCTTTAATGTGACCTATAACCTGCACAATTCAATTGAAGAACAAACAAATCTGTTAGGGAAAAAATAAAAAAAATACAATAAGCTGGTTGCATAAGTGTGCACACCCTTAAACTAATACTTTGCTGAAGCACTTTTGATTTAATTGCAGCATTAAATTTTCTTGGGTAGGAGTCTATCACCATGGCACATCTTGACTTGGCAATATTTGCCCACTCTTCCTTGCAAAAGTGCTCCAAATATGTCAGACTGTGAGGGCATCCCTTGTGCACATCCCTCTTCAGGTCACCCCACCGATTTTCTATTGGATTTAGGTCTGGGCTCTGGCTGGGCCATTCCAAAACTGTATTTCTTCTGATGAAGCCATTCTTTTGTTGATTTGGATGTATGCTTGAGGTCATTGTCATGCTGAAAGGTGAAATTCCCCTTCATCTTCAGCTTTCTAGCAGACACCTGAGGGTTTTGGACCAAAAGTGACTGGTATTTGGAACTGTTCATAATTCCCTCCACCTTGACTTTTAGTTTCAGCTGAAGAAAAGCAACCCCAAAGCATGAGACTGCCACCACCATGCTTCACGGTGGGGATGGTGTTCTTTTAGTGATGCAAAGTGTTGTTTTTGTGCTAAACGTACCCTTTGGAAAAGTGGCCAAAAAGTTAAACCTTGATCTCTTCAGACCATAACACATTTTCCAACATGCTTTTGGGAGACTTGATGTATTGTTTTGCAAATTTTAGCCAGGCCCGGATGTTTTTCCTTGTAAGAAAAAGCTTTCTGTATTGCAACCTTACCCCATAGCCCAGACATATGAAGTCTAGGGGAGACTGTTGTTACATGTAGTACACAACCAGTACTTGCCAAAAATTCCTGCAGCTACTTCAGTGTTGCTGTAGGTTTCTTGGCAGCCTCCCTGACCAGTTTTCATCTTGTTTTTTCATCATTTTTGGAGGGACATCCATTTCTTTGCAACGTCACTGTTGTCACATATTTTCTCCACTTTTTGATGACTGTCTTCACTGTGTTACTTGGTATATTCAATGCTGTGGAAATTTTTTGTACCCTTCTCCTGACTGATACCTTTCAACAATGAGATCCCTTTGATGCTTTGTAAGCTCTCTGCGAACCATGGCTTTTGCTGTAGCAGGCAATTGAGTAAATGTCAGGAAAATCCTACTAGGACAGCTGAACTTTATTTGGGGCTGATCAGAGTCTCTTTAATTGATGGCAGGTGTGTACCCAAGAAGACTGAATGCTGTAATTAAATCAAAAGGTGTTTCAATAAAGTATTAGTTTAAGGGTGTGCACACTTATGCAACCAACTTATTGTACGTTTTTTATTTTTTATATTTTTCCCCAACATATTTGCTTGTTTTTCAATTGAATTGTACAGGTTATAGGTCACATTAAAGGTAGGAAAAGTTTTTAAATGATTTATTGGGGTCTCATTTTTTTATATGACAAAAACCTGGCATTTTAACAGGGGTGTGTAAACTTTTTATATCAACTGTATGTGCACACACATATATACATGTATTTATATGCATATATAAGTTTGTGACAATCTGTCAACATCATTTTAATTTAATGCTTTTATATTTAGGGTCCATCTGAGGGATTTATTTGCTGTATGAACTTAACAGCCATGGTTGTTTTGGATGTTAATCTCAGATTAATGATTTGTCTTATTGCAACATGGGCACAGTAATGTTCACTTGTGACAGAGAAAAGCTTGCTAGCACTTTCACTTTACTTGGCAGTGGTTGCAGGATACCCACTTTCATCTACCAATCAGATACTAGGGAATTAAAGAAACTGTTTTCTAAGTAACATACAGCTTGTTCATTATTAGTTCATTATAAGACCACTATGTTTTGCAGTAAATCCTAACAGAGTAATTCACCATGTTTTTTTTCTTTTGTTAGTATTAAAATTGGTCTTCTTCTGAAAAACAACAGCAGTCAATTATTCCATCTTAATTACTGATTGTATTGTTAATCTGACATAAACATATCGAAATCTTCAATAACTGTGGGTCAACATTTACAATTTTAGATGCTAGCTTATGACTAGTTGTTTGCAATTGTTTTGTCTCAAATCTCATCACAGTTGCTTTTTGGGAGGACATCTGAAATATATACTAAGAGATTTGTCATATTGAAATGTCAACGTTCATAATTTAACATAGATAAGATCAATAATACCTGCTTTTTAAGACTCAATGATTTTAAGGCTATGGAAAGAACCAAACTTATTCTTACACAATTGATTGTTATGTCTTCTGGCATTTGATCCCATTTTTCTATAATTAATTATGAAATCATGGTGTCTATTTTGTACACAATGAGCTTAATTCAAATCTGTCTTTCTCTCCCTGTGATCCTATATAATGCAGTAGGTTCAGAGAAGAAGATAACGGTATTGACATTATATATGCTGGTCACATCATTTGCTTGTGTTCTATACGTGGCTGAATATAGACCCATTGAAGTCCATCACTTGGTATACATATGACATCCCAGCCCTCTAATACAATTTTGTTTTGTAAAAATTAAATGGAACTTCAACAATATAAAGTTCCCTCAAGAACAACTCCATACCCTACTTTTCTGTCTTATTAAGCTTCTAAAAAGTTCCTCAATAACTTCAGATTACTTCAAATTAAAGTACTGAAGATTGTAACCCATGTTTTTATAATTAGATATCCAAATTTTGCCTGTGTACTTTTTAAATGATCAATTGTGGTCAATTATAATATAAAATTAGGGAAATTCAGTGAGTTTTCTAAGTTCTATTTACTGGATTTTATGTTTTGGGTCAAACCTTTTTCTCCCAAAAGACATATATTTGCTTTTCACAGTATTATTATGAGAATGTGTGCTTTAGCCTGTGTTTTAAAGTTTTTTTATATGGACATCTGAAGTAGCTTTTTATCCCTTGGATTAGTTATAACATTACTTCATCCCACCAGCTCACCATACTTGTGTGCTGACCAACCATGCCCTGCCCTAACCCTATATATTTAATCATGAAACCCCTTTTCCCTTGCAGCACCACTACACAAGACACCTAAACATTAAGCATGCTCAACACTTTATCACATATCGCAGTCCTTACTCTGATAAGCTGCGGTGGGCTGGCACCTCAGCACTGTAAAAAAAAAAATCTACTGCCAATCATTAGCAGACCGGAGTTCCGCTGTGGTAACCCCCTAACCAGGAAAAGCCTAAAGAAGAACATATCGCAGTCCTTACTATGACCCTAAACAACAGGTACTCATGCACACACTCCAAAATATTCATACACATAAACATGCACTAGAGATGTATCCCCTTACCCATAATTCAACCCTAACACACACACAGTTGCAGACATTCCCACCCTAATCCCAATCCCAATCCCTTTTACTATAGTCAGAACTATTCAAAATTTCTGCTTTCAAAGAACAGCACACTTGATGGTCAGTATAATGGCTCCATTTTCCCACCATTGAAATAATTGATTGACACACACACACACACATTTATGCATGTATATTATATATATATATATATATATATATATATATATATATATATATATATATATATATGAAAAAAGCAATTGCAAATCTTCCTTGCTAAGTTTGTCAGAAGAGATAAAATTGTTGTTTTTTCTTTTTCTTCTATTTGATTTATCAGGGGTAGAGCACTGATCTCAAGTGGACCAATTTAGGTTTACCCAGGCGTGAAGAAGACACAATTCACAAAGTATAACAGCCTTCAAAAACATATAAACATGGTTTCACTTACATTCTTAACTAGTAGAACAAACACATAGTTTGTTTAATGGAATAGTTGTAAGTTGAAAGTTAGTTGTGTCTGAGTCAAGAATAATTTCAAACGTTTTTTTGTTATATTAGTGGTATTTTTTGTCCTAGCACATGGAAGCCCCTATGATCATTTCTGATTTGAGAAGAAGAAGAACCAAGAGTCACCGTGTCATTTTTACAATTGTACAGGAGAATCTTTTGCAGCATTTTGAAAAATAAAAATCTCTTAAGATCTGTGTTAAGCTTGAAGCTTGATCTGCTAGTTAGATTATCTAAAAGCTATTTGGATGCATGTCTAAATTATCTTAGTGGTATGAGATGAAAGAGAAGAAATGAATATGTACATATATATATATATATATATATATTATATATATATATATATATATATATATATATATATATAGGTATACATGCATTTGATTGGCCGGTGGATGGTCGATCAAAATATGGTTGAACGCAGTGCGGCGAAACCTTAAAAAAACGATCACAATTGTTGCGAATCGCAAAATATCTCCCCTTTTTTGACCCATGGTAATGCTTGTTTAGGTGGTAGAGCGGTCGGAAATTTCACATTCAGTGTTTTATACGACATTTCGACCATTCGGCAATAAAAAATTCGATAATAACAGTCGGTGTTATACTCTAGCAAGCAATGTTAGCTCGATCCAACGAATGTATTCCATACATATATATATATATATATATATATATATATATATATATATATATATATAGATGCACAGCAACTCAGACATAGCCTCCAGTTTCAATAACTACTTTACCTCTTCTTTATTCACACTTATAAATAAATAGAAGTCCCACCAACCTCCCACAATTTCCTAAGATTCCAAACTACAATCCCTTCTCCCTCAAACCAGTACCACTATCAACCATCCAAAAACTCTTATCTAAACTCAGACCCACCACCATCACCGCCGACAATCTCCCTGTTGAGTACCTTCAACTAGTATCCAAGGCCATTACCTACCCCATTTTATTACTAATAAATAGGTTCATCACTGAACACGCCATTCCATTTTTATGGAAAACCTCATATATCATCCTCCTCCACAAGGGTGGAACCTCTACCGACCTCTCAAACTACCAACCCTTTGCAATCCTGTCAACCCTATCAAAGATTCTAGAACGATGCATCCATCACTAACTCCTCACCCACCTTCTGTCTAATAACTTACTATCCAAAACCCAACATGGTTTTCGCCCATCCCATAGCACCACCACCGCCCTAATTAACTTCACCAATACTATAAACACACACCAGAACCAAATCCAACCAACTGCAACTGCACTCTCCCCACCTAGCCTACTAATCACCCCTACTCCATCCTGAATTATTAAACTCCTGACTAACTCTGAATAGAAGCTAATCTAACATAAATGAACATATTGTAAATAGCTCATTCCACCTTTCCTCTCTACTTCAGCTAAGTCCTTACTCTCTCTTTCAATTAAGTCACTACTGTCATCTTAAATATTTAAATGCTATGTAACCAAAGAATTAGTCCTGTTCTCTAACATGAAATGTAATTGTAATTGTAAATGTGTTTACTTTACTATGATTGCATCTGTAACTTAACTATATAATGCAGAGCTTTTCTCCCGGGGCCTCCACTGAAAACGGGCTCCCAGACCCCAGTAGACCTCCCTGGTCATCAAACTGGAAATAAATAATAAGTAAAATAAAATAATTCAGACTAGTCTCTGCTATCTTTTTAGACTTATCCAAAGCATTTGATACAATTTCCCACATCAAACTCTTATCCTGCCTCTCCGAGCTTAACATGGACAAACCCCACCCTCCTCTGGTTCAAAAGTTACCTTGACAGCCACCTGCAGTCTGTCAAATGGCTCAACTCCCTGTCCTCCCCATTCCCAGTCACACTAGGCGTACCTCAGGGTTTGATTCTTAGACCCCTACATTTTAATATTTTTATTAACCAACTTCACTTAGCAACCACAAAAGCCAAAATAGTGCAATATGCTGACGACACAGCTATAATCTGCTCTGCAGCCATTATCCAGCTTCTCCAACAAATGACTCAGGATTCCTTCACAGAGACAGAAAACTGTTTAAATAACTCACAATTAAGTCTAACCCCCCCCCCCCAAAAAAAAAAACAAGTCATGCTGTTCCACCCAACTAAGACTAACAACCTCACCACCTTCTCTATATTCTCAACCAACAAGACCCTCATCACCTCTCTCTCAGAGGCCAAATTACTATGACTTACGATTGACTAACAACTAAGATACAGCAAACGTATATCCCTATCTCCAAAGTACACAAAAAACTAGGGACCCTTTATCACTGCAAGACATACCTGACCACCAAGTCTAGAACAGCTGTAGCCAGAACCCGTCCCCTATCAACACTACTGTACTCTTCCCCAGTACTAACAAACCTAAATAAGTCTGACATTAACAAACTTTCCGCCTGTTACAACAAAATCGCCAGATTTGCCACCAATGCCAAATCATGTTCCCACCACTGCCAGTCCTGACATGCATTACACTGGCTCAAATTTGCTAACTTACTACGTTACCACCAACTCAACTTAGCACACCAAATCCTATACTGTCCAGAGAAAACCCCTGCCCTGTCTAGCCTTCTTAACTTCTATAATGCAAAATGACAATTATGTTCCAGCAACAAGGCCATGATTGAAAATATTCCATGCAAAAACAAAAACAACTATGTGGAGTCTCTCTTCCCTCATGAAGTTACTAAACCTGCAATACCCTTCCCCCTGACATCAGATTACAAAACTGTACTTTCACCTTCAAAAGACTCCTTAAATCATACCTCCACACCAACCAGCTATGCAACTGCAATGGGCCACCTTGAAACCTCACTAATTTGCAGGAGTACTATTTCCTTATGCCTGTGGTGAATATTAATAATGTGTATAACCAATGCTCATTGTAAATATTGTTCTTATGTTTTCTGTTATGTAAATGCTATACACAGAAATTGTAAGTATGCTTTTTCCCATATTCATCTATTGTAACCAAGTTTTTAGATAATATTTGTAACTGTCTCTCTCTGGTCAAACCATCATATAACATGTTTGTCTATTATTTATTAACATTTATATTTTGTAACCTATAACTGTTACCGTTGATTGTTATTTGTGTTTTATGTGGAGCTTTTCTCCCCAGGCCTTCACTGAAAATGAACACTTGTCCATTCGGATTATCCCAGTAAAAAAATCTTAAATTAATATATATATATATATATATATATATATATATATATATATATATATATATAGATATATATATAGATATATATATATATCTATATATATATATCTATATATATATCTATATATATATATATATACACACACACACACACACACACACACACACACACACACACACACACACACACGTGTTCATAGTGCAGTACTGATCAACTGGAGGTAGGTGTTGGAGGTGTATGAGAGATTAGTGGAGGTGGAAGGAGAAGAATGTAATGGGTTCTATAGGATGAGGAGCGGAAGACAATGGGGGGATGTAGGTGACTGAAAATTGGTATAATGTGATAAAAATGGGCCATGGGGGAAGTGAAACTGTCTAGGAAGAATGAGAATGATATTTTTTAAGGCTGGAGAAGCAGTGGCGTTTGTTTTTTGTTGTCAAGCATACTTTCCAGGATTCTCTGAAGCCCAAGTAGTTTGTTAATTGTCATATAGTGGGGGCTATGGATTACCACATCTTTAGACGTAGTACTGAGAAGGCATAGGAGCTGCATGTTTTTGTTGTTTGGGTAATGTGAAGGCAATATCATGTGATGGTTAGTATCTGAGGTTATAGGTTCTAATCTTATAGTGACTCTTCATGCCACGTAGAAGGTTTTGGGGTAAAAATTCTGAATAGGAGAGAACCGAGGAACAGCTCCACCCTTTGTTTGATGGGAAACCAATTTAGAGAACACTGGTGTTCAGATCTTTGTGCATGCAGGATGAACCAGCATATTTTGTTGGCTGTAGTCTGTAGACCTGTTATGCTTTTATTTGAGGTTGAAGCTACTTCTGGAAGAGAATATTCTAGTTGGGCGAGGTGGCATCTCTTATTGCTGAGGAAAGGAAGTGTAAAATCTTCCTAGCCCAGAATAAGGGTTGATGAATTTTATTTTAGTACTGTGGATATGATGCTGGAACTTTGCATTCTTGTCAACCAGGAGGTCATATTAGTGTTGCATTCACTGGCTTTTGAATTCATTATGATTCTTTACCACATTTTATAAGAATTTATTATTGCATTAAGGCCATTAAAGTCAGTAAAACATAAGCTAGGCTACTTTATGGTCTACTGGGCCAAGTACCTAGTACAAAATTATGAAACTATAATCCTATGAACCTTTGGACTAACACTTTGCTCTTACTATGAAATCTGCTATGGGGTTTCTTAAATGTTTTCTTAAATCAGTGCATATATTCTGTTCCTTGCATAATGCAATGATGGATATTGATGGGTAACTGTTCATAGGTGTGTACGAGGCTAATGGTCCTGGAGCCTTTACAAACCTAGCCCCAAAAAATTGCCCAGGCACTATGCCACCCGATGTTAGTCAACAGTGCCCCTATTCAGTAGGGCAACTGGAATGATCCCTGGAGTGAACTTTCTGTTACCCATCCACACGCCAAGATTTTTCTTGAAGAGGGCCAGCAATATACTCTGCTTGACATGAATGGGAAGCTTATTCCAGAGTATGGGCAGTCTTTGGGAGATGAACCTGTCCTTCCAGCATGTACTTTTAATTGTGGTAATGAGGTTGTTATCTCTGGAGCATGTGGTGCTGGGGAATTGGGATTTCTTTAGGTGTAGCATTTCAAGTAGGGCTGGGTCGGACATGGCTTTGTAAGTCAAGCAGAGATTACCAAGTAGACGATAAGAGACTGAGAACAGCTGAAGTTTCTTGAGTCTGTCCATGTAGGACATGTGTTTAAGGCCAGGTATCCTTTTTGTGAGGTACTTTTGTGGCCTCTCCAGCTGTTGTAGGTGTCTGGTCAGGTACATGCCAAATGGGGCTTTATATTCAATGATTGGTCTAATGATAGATGAGTAGATAGGGATGATGACCTCTTTCTTCCTGGATGCGAAACCTTTGGTTATAAGATGTGCCACGTAGAAGGACTTTCTGACCACAGTAGCAATGTGGTGGCTGAAGGTGAGGTGGCTGTCGACCTGGGTGCCCAGATCTCTTCAGTGTTCAATGGGCTTCCATCAATGTGGTAATTCGTGGGAACTGAATTTTTTCCAAAGGGGATGATAACGCATTTTTTGGCATTGCGTTTCAGGCCATGGTTCCAACACCAATCAGTGGTCTCAGAGAGGCCCTTTTTTAGGATTTCTGCATCACTTGGGGAGTTGATAATCACTCCTAGCTTGCAGTCATCAGTGGACATGGTCAGCCAAAGTCCTTCTGTGTTGGCCTGGACTTTTGAGAAGTAGATGCCAAACAGGAGAGGGCCCAGGACCGAGCCCTGTGGGACTCCACTCATGACTTGCCGACAGTCTGACTTGGAATCCTCAACTTTCACTCTGTGGGTCCTGTCTCTGTGTATGAGCCAATTTGCAACCCACCTAGTGATGTAAGGATTGATGCCTAGTTTGGTGAGTTTATCAATGATACCTGAGTGGGGAATGGTATCAAAGGCCTTGATCAGATCAAGATAGGCTGTATGCACTGCCTTACCCTCATCCACAGCCTTGGCGACTGCCTCGAAGAAGTCAGCCAGGTTCAGCAGGCAGGGTCTCCCCTTGACATAGCCAAACTGTGTGGGGTCAAGAGTTTGGAGATTGCCTAAATCTTTGTTAAGCGGGTCCATGATGATGCACTCCATAGCTTTGCATATGAGATTCGTCAGGCTAATGGGGCGATAGTTCCCAGGATCTGTAGTTGCTCCCCCCTTTATGGAGCGGGATGACTGTAGCAGTGCATCATTCGTTAGGGACATAGCCTGAGGTAAGGTTGTGTTTGAACAGGGCACACAGATGTGGTGCCAGTTCATTTTGTAGCTCATGTAGGACGCAGCCGGGGATATTATCAGGTCCCATGGATGCTGTATTCTTGGGTTTGAACAATGCAGCTTTTACCAGTGCTGTAGAAATAGTGGGTACCAGGCTTTCTTCTGGTATTGTGATAGGGCCCTTGGGGAGTAGAGGGGTAAAGATGACACTGAATATGTCTGCCATTATGTTGGCTATGTTTGTTGGCTCAGTATAGGAGGTGCCATTGTGCAATAACTCAGAGCAAATCTGGGTATTGCCTTTGAGGTTTTTGATATAGCTATAAAAGGCTTTGTGATTGTTTTTGGTGTCAGCCACAATTCTGCCTTCATAGCTGGCTTTAGAGGATTTGATAAGGTATCTCAGCTTTTTGTTGAGACTGCTAAGGGAGGTTTTCCAGTCGTTTGACTTCATTTTTTTCTGCAACAATTTCTTCCTTCTGTTGTAGAGTTTATTGATGGCTGGGGACCACCAGATTGGCTTCCTTTGTTTGGAGGAGAGCGTCTTAGTTCTATATGGTATGGCAAGGTCCATGCATTTGTAAACCAGTGCAAGTACAAATGTAACTTAATTATTATTGTAAGGATATTCTACAAAATTTCTTATAAAGTCTAATCTAAATCAGGCAATCTGAAACAGATAGTCAACATTTGTACTGCTCAGCTTATCTGGAATGATATGCCACCAAGGAGTTCATTCATTTTGACTTGCTCACAGGAACAGGAACAAGCTATACTTTCTAAGACAAATTATATCTGTCAAGTAATAACTGCTACTGTTTGCAAGACAGTCTCTCCATGTTTTTCAGAAATGAAATCAATGAAGTCTTCATGTAGCAAACTGAACTGTCTGTGTGCAGACATTGCTTTGTAGTGGCATTTGCAAAGCCGTAGATGAGAGGAGGTCAGAGACATTCTTCATTCCAGTGTTTGGCTTGAGTCTGCATGATACCATTATGTAATTCCCACGTGCAAATTTAATCAAATTATTGCAGACCCAGTCAAGGTGAAATGTATATGAATCCAGACTAAACGTATGCATTGAATGCTGTGCTTAAGAGGTCACACACACTGATGATGAATATTCCCAACTATTTTTTGTGGCTAGAAGAGTCTAATCTCCAAACTAACAATTGCCATGAAATATACTTGAATATTGTTCCAACAGAAAGATGGAGGGGAACTGACTTACATAAGAAGTTAAGTGCATTTATGGCATCCATATTTGAGTCGAAGAAATATGTAACACTTTTACTTTAGGCTGTGTAACTTTAGGTTAAAAGTGGTGTGTCAGCATTGTTCTGAAACAATTCTTAGTCAGCTTGTCTGCATATTAGTCTCTAGTGATATATTGTGAGATGAAGTTCAGGTGTATAATATTAAAATGACTGGGTCTGACCCAGCCCCATAGAGCAGATGGATAAAACCCTGACTCCACTTAGACAACTCATGTAAAACAAGCTTTATGGGCACTGAAGGGACCAGGCAGGGAGGATGGGAATGAGTGGTCAGTGCTAACATGCCCATCCTGTGGGGAGGAAGACAGCTCACTTTGCTACATTGGTGACTCCTGTGGGAGCAAAGGTCTCCTAGCCCTAGCATTGAGTCTAGATTTCCCATGATGCTGTAAATGTTTGGTAGCACACATGCAACTCCCAAGAGCAGCCCAAGAGCAGCTACCATGGAGCACAGGGGCTGTTGTAGAGGATTGGTATAGGGCAGTCTGCCAAATCAGCAAACTGACCCATCTCCCTGTTGTTCAACTCTTGCCCGCTCAGGGAAAACAAATGGTCAGAATGAGTGGGTCAGTTGGGTGCAGGAAGGGAAGCCAAAGGGCTGATCTTGTGGACTCTTCCCCAGAAAATAAAATGATGGGTGCTTGACTGCATCAGTATGTGTGAGGTTAAAAATTATAAGAAGTGGTAACTGTGGTCTTCATAAGGTGACTGACCTGCAAAGACTGGTATATTTCTTGTACAGTGGATTGTTTCCTTTAGCCCTTTACACATTTTCAGCATTTAAAATATCTGCACGTATTCTTTCATGGCACGGTGGCACTGTGTTTACAACTTACTACCGTCGATAATGTTGTTCAGTAGAGGTCTGTCAGGAGGTGGATGTAATCGGGCTATGGTAAGGAAGAGGGATTTAAATGGCCTTAAGAAGGTAAGTCTCCTGTGTACTGTTATGCATGGAGACTAATAGAAGCACAATTCCAACAATAGTCTCAGGAGACATTTTTAACAACTTAAGTAGTTAACACATCATAAAATGTAGTATTTGTATAAATAAAATCCTTTGGCAAGCAGAGCTTGACTTGCAGTTTGTAGTTACGTCAGACTGAAGGCTTTATATGCTGTAAAAACCAATGACAAATGCAGCTCAAAGATGTGAAATGAAACCAGGAACAAACAAAATAAAAAACTGAAAAGAAACAAAAGGAACAAAGTATCCAAGGACTGCAACCATCAGCAACCATTAAAACTGTAAAAAAGGGTACTTGGAGGCACCAGATGAAAGGAGACACTACTTCTGAAGTTATAAAGTTATAAAAATGCAGGGATTTCATTAAGCATTAATAAAGGATTGTTTTTATAAATTTATAACTTCCGAAGTGGCGTTTCCTTTCATCTGGTGCCTCCAAATGCCCTTTTTTAAAATAAAAACTTTATCATTTTATTATTAAGGGCTTTCGTCCATTTGAAATACCATGGACTTCATCAGAACAATTCAGTCATCACTTGAATACCATTTAAATAAGTAACTAAGCAGCACCCATATTAAATTCAAATCCATACTTCATATTTTTCTCAAACTTTGCATTGATTAGGTAGTAAATATGTACTTTAAAAATATCAAATTAATAAAATATTTAAACATCAGTAAAGTAACAATGAAAAAATATAAGAATAAAACAGTGTAATACCTATAAACTAATACATTCTACATTATAAAAATGAACCACCAGGGGAAAACCTTTTACGGTTTAGTGACTGTCAGTTACAATAGTGGTATACTAGAAACATTGTCATTAATTCTAGGCAGGCTGTGCACATTAAAAATACCTGCCATAAAAACTCCCTATACTCTAAGCATACTTTCCAATTAAACCCATCCCTCCAGGGTTAACAGGAACTTTTTCAGTTATACCAAAGAAAAAAAAAATTCTGGACAAGCACATGAATGTTTAAATAAGGCAGTCTTATCATTTTCTTACTAATGTAATATAAATATTCATTAATTCTCTTTTTTTAAGGGGCACTCTGTTTTGCCAGTATAGAAATCTGAAAAGGTGTAACACTTAGTAAGGTAGACAATACAGATCTACCACATCTACTGTCAGGATTACAATATGTTTTCTCCCAAAGATTGCTGTTCAGTAAACAGTATCACTGGTGTTACAGTTCCCATCCTGTAGTCCTACCTTGCTTGCAAACTTATTGCCTAATATTGAACATACTTTTTCACAAATAAAGAACAACAATTGCAATTACCACAATGCTTTGTGTCTCTGTTATTACGTGGTTTCTTCAAAACATAATTTTCTAAAATCTTGTTAAAATGATCCCCTCTTTTGTAAACAAACAAGGGACTAATGCCAAGAATATTAAATACCTCTTTATTGGTCTTAAAAATGGTCCAGTTCCCCTTATTAAACTTTTGTATATCTGTAAAATCATAGGTGTATTGTACAAACCCTCAGTGGAACTTTTAGTGTTGTTCAAACTAAATTGTCTGCAGTATTATCAGCTTTTGCAGTTCCTAAAAGTGACTTGTATCTAGTCACTTTTGTTCAGTCACCACAGTAATAGTATTGTCCACCATGGTGTCAGGATATCCCCTTTCCAGGAACATCTCTTTAAGTCTAGTTACTTCTTCCTGGAGTAGTCCCTTGTCCAATATAATTCTAGACCAGGGGTGGGCAAACTTTTTGATTCGTGG
Organism: Protopterus annectens; assembly: GCF_019279795.1. Lineage (NCBI taxonomy): Eukaryota > Metazoa > Chordata > Ceratodontiformes > Protopteridae > Protopterus > Protopterus annectens. Next base: position 1,027,932,698 of record NC_056744.1, read on the forward strand.
GCCACATTGAGTTCTAACATTTGACAAAGGGGCCAGAACAGGAGCAGATAGATGGCATGCTTTGAAAACATCACCTCATTGGGGGAAAAATACACATCTTGGGATATGGAGAAAACATGTGCTTTAATTTCCAATGAAAATGAAGAAAAGCATTACAATAAAATCTCTGACTTCGAAATGAGTCTTTAAACACTGAAAATCAAATAAATGACCATTTTATTTTAAAGCACTGAAAGTTCTGTTATCCTTCATGATATCACCATCACTCTCCTCCTGACTGTCTTTTTTTTCCAAAAACGGTAGGAGATGCAGATGTACTTGTCCTGTTCCTTTTATTCAATTTGTTTCCCCGGTGCCAAAAGTCAACAATGACCAGTGCAAGGATGAAACAGTTGCAGCAAGTCAGTCTGTGAAGCGTTATATTTGATCTGCGCGCACTGTTTATTTTAACAACGTGCGTATCACGGAGACACACACATTTTAATGGGAGCAGTGTTGTTGGCCTCCTGTTTTAGCCAGCGCATCAAAGTCTGGAGTTAGTTTTGTTGTGGCGATTCTCAGGATGGATCTGAGGTGTAGGTCTGTTAACTTGGATCTGTGGCTGGCTTTGTTGATGTTCATGATGCTGAAGGTCTGTTCACACACGAAGGTAGAGCCGAACAAAGCCAACATCATCTGCGCTTTTCGCCTTAGATTTGGAAACGCGGCATCATTGAGTGAAGCATAGAAGTCATTTAGTTTCAGAGAGCTGAACTTCTCTTTTAAGGCAGGGTCGGACTGAAGGTCAATCAGTTCGAGCTGAAGCTCCTCTGGAGCTGTTTCGGGGTCTTGTGACAGAGGAAAGGCCACCAATTGAAGTAACTTGTCAATTTTGTCAAAATCCAAAAAACGACGGCAGAATTCTCCGTGCAGTGCATCCACACTGTATTTCTTTACTTTTGCTCCGGCCTCTTTCAGCGTGGCTAGTCTAGGAAAATGAGTGAATGACTTGTTCAAAATCTGCCTGGAGAATAAAGCCAGCTTGGATTTGAAGGCTTTCACGTTTGTGTACATGTCATGCACAAACTGCTCCTTCCCCTGCAGTTTCACGTTGAGCTCATTCAAGTGTGAAAATACGTCCATAGCAAACGCAAAGTCACACATCCAGCTCTTGTTGCTCAGCTCAGGAAATTCATCAGTCTTCCCCTGCCACTCCAAAAACATGCCAATCTCCTCTTTGAGCTCCCACACTCGTTGAAACACTTTGCCCAAACTCAACCAGCGGACACGGGAGTGATAAAGCAGGTCCTGGTGATCCGCATCAGTTTCCTCCAGGAACGCAATGAACTGACGGTGCTGAAGTCCCCGTGCGCGTATGAAGTTGACGAGTTTCACCACAGGATTCACAACATGATTCAGCTGTAACACCGATTTACATAGAGATTCCTGGTGGATGATGCAGTGGAGGAAAATGACATCCTGGTCAGGGTTTTCATCTTTCACTTTATTCTGGATTCTCCTCAGCAGGCCAACATTTTTTTCCCATTAAATTCGGAGATCCATCTGTGGTGACGTTAACAAGCTTACTCCAGGGAAGCTTCATGTTTTCGATGGCAGCAGACACCCGTTCAAACAAGTCCTCTCCCCGTGTTTGTCCTTTCAGAGACTCCATTGTCAAAAACTCCTCCGTTATTTCAAATGTTTCGTTGATTCCTCGGATAAAAATGAGGAGCTGAGCAGTGTCTTTGACATCGTTGCTTTCATCCAGTGCTAAAGAATAAAAAGTGAATGACTTCGCCTTTTTGTTTAATCTGCTGGTGATATCTTCATCTATTAGTTCCACACGGCGAGTCACTGTCCGCCGTGATAAACTGATTTTCTCAAATTTGTCTTTGGTCTCCGGGCACAAAATACCTGCTGTCTCTACCATACATTCTTTTAAAAACTCGCCTCAGACAGTGGTTTGCTGGCCTTTGCTATTTTGAATGAAAGCATAAAACTGGCCTTGGTACTTGACTCTTGAATGGCAGTTTGACGGTGAAAAACTATGCTCAGCCTTCAATTTAGCTGCCACCTTCTCAGCAGCAGATTCCTGTTCTTTTGTTGAGAGCTTGCTAGCATAATTAGCGTGCTTTGTGGCAAAGTGACGGCTAATATTATACTCTTTAAAAACCGCCACAGTTTCTTGGCATATCAGGCAAACAGCAGATGATCGGTGTTCAGTGAAAAAATATTTAGTTGTCCACTCCTTATTGAACACTCGACATTCTCTGTCCACTTTCCTTTTCTTGGGTCCGCTCATCTTCATAGAGGGGCGGTGGGTCAAAGCGTAAAGTGCAAACGTGGAGTAATAGGCCTACGCTTCACCTCAACAAAGCCAATATATCTAGAGTGCGCCATCTAGTGAGGAAACATCAGAATTGCAGGGGAAATAAAACATTAACAAGGTTAATTTATTAAATTTTTTCAAGTTTGGCGGGCCGAATCAAAACGTTTAACGGGCCGTAGTTTGCCCATGCCTGTTCTAGACAATCTTATGAACTCACACTTATGTAAACTTTTTTTCCGTTTATATGGATGATTACTTCAAAATTGTAAATATGAGTTACTAAACATGGGTTTTTCTATAGATGTTAGAAATAAGTCCACCCTGTGTTTTCTTTATCTTAACATCTAGATAATTCACTTCAACATGCTTATAATTGTAGGTGAACCTTAAAAAGTCATTTGTACAGTAGTGATATAAAATAAAAGCCTCCATCTTGTCTGTAGGGCCAGACCATAAAATAATATCATCTAGGTAAAGTATAATCTCACATGTTAAAAAAAACATGATCACAAAAATCATTTCTATTCCCCTATCCCTACTTCACTAAGTTGGAAAAGTAGGGGCACAAGTAGCACCCAAAACCACCCCTTTGGTCTACTTAGACAGTTCACCTTCAAAATAGATGAAATTATTGTCTAATATCAATTCCATCAGTAACGCGGCTGGCGTAAGATCACTACTGGCTAAAGTTTTACAACTCATAATTTCTTTGTGAAACAACTCAGTGCCTGTTCTTTGAAGTGTGCAGGTAAAAAGATATACCACATCTACTGTCAGGATTGCCATATGTTTCCTCCTAACATTGTTTAGTCTCCTTCTCAGATTCTCAAGAAAATCCCAGAAGTATTTAAGTATATGGGAGATTTGCTGAAATATTCATTTAAGTAATATATCAATAAAAATTGAACCATGAGCAGCTACTCTAGGCATCAGTGGAGGATTAATAATGACCTTGTGGATTTTGGCTATTCCAAAACTTGTGGGGATCACAGGGGTGGGTAATTGTAAGAACTCAAAAAGTTTCAAATTAGTGACCCATTGTATTAATCAGTCTTCCAGAGGTAAATCTGTTTTAGAGTAGGTGATGTTAACCTCATTTCTTGAAATACATGTTTTGGTGTTGTAACATGTTTATCATTGTGGCTAAATCTTCTTTTGGCTGCTCCCATTAGGGGTCGCCACAGCAGATCAACTGTTTCCATTTTTTCCTGTCCTCAGCATCTTGCTCTGTCACACCAACCGCCTGCATGTCCTCTCTCACCACATCCATAAACCTTATCTTAGGCCTTCCTCTTTTCCTGTTACCTGGCAGCTTCATCCTTAGCATGTTTTTCCCAATATACTCTGCATCCCTCCTCAGCACATGTCCAAACCAACATAATCTTGCCTCTCTGGCTTTGTCTCCAAACCTTCCAACCTGGGCTGACCCTCTAATATACTTATTCCTAATCCTGTCCATCCTCGTCACACCCAGTGCAAATCATAACATCTTCAACTCTGCCACGTCAAGCTCTGACTCCTGCCTTTTTGTCAGTGCCACTGTCTCCAACCCGTATAACATAGCTGGTCTCACTACCCTCTTGTAGACCTTCACTTTCACTCTTACTGGTACTCGTCTGTCACAAATCACTCCAGACACTCTTCTCCACCCACTACATCCTGCCTGTACTCTTTTCTTCACCTCTCTTCCACACTCACCATTACTCTGAACTGTTGATCCCAAGTACTTAAATTCATTCACCTTTGCCACCTCTACTCCCTGCATCCTCACCATTCCTCTGTCCTCCCACTCATTCACACACATATATTCTGTCTTAGTCCTGCTGACCTTCATTCCTCTTCTGTCTAGAGCATATCTCCACCTCTCCAGGGTCTCCTCCACCTGTTTCCTACTCTCACTACAGATCACAATGTCATCTGCAAACATCATAGTCCATGGGGACTCCTGTCTTATCTCGTCTGTCAACCTGTCCATCACCATTGCAAATAAGAAAGGGCTCAGAGCTGATCCTTGATGTAATCCATCTCCACCTTAAACGCATCCGTCACTCCCACCGCAGACCTCACCGCTGTCACACTACCCTCGTACATATCCTGTACCACTCTTACATACTTCTCTGACACTCCCGACTTCCTCATATAATACCACACCTCCTCTCTAGGCACCCTGTCATATGCTTTTTCTAAATCCACAAAGACACAATGCAACTCCTTCTGACCTTCTCTGTACTTCTCCATCAACACTCTCAGAGCAAACATCGCATCTGTAGTGCTCTTTCCTGGCATGAAACCATACTGCTGATCACTAATCATCACCTCCCTTCTTAACCTAGCTTCCACTACTCTTTTCCATAACTTCATGCTGTGACTGATCAGTTTAATCCCTCTGTAGTTACTACAGCTCTGCACATCACCCTTATTCTTAAAAATCAGTAGCAAAACACTTTTTCTCCATTCCTCAGGCATCCTCTCTCTTTCCAAGATTTCATTAAACACTCTAGTTAAAAACTCCACTGCCATTTCACCTAAACACCTCCATGCTTCCACAGGTATGTCATCTGGACCAACAGCCTTTCCATTCTTCATCCTTTTCATAGCTATCCTTACTTCCTCCTTGCTAATCCACTGCACTACATGATTCACTATCCGCACATCATCCAACCTTCTCTCCCTCTCATTCTCTTTATTCATCAACTCCTCAAAGTACTTTTTCCATCTGCCCAACACACACTCCTTGCTTGTGAGTACGTTTCCCTCATTATTCTTTATCACCCTTACCTGTTGCACATCTTTACTAGCTCGGTCCCTCTGTCTAGCCAGTCGGTACATGTCCTTTCCTCCCTCCTTAGTGTCCAACCTTTTATACAACTCTTCATACACCTTATCCTTAGCCTTTGCCACTTCTCTCTTTGTCATGCACCTCATCTCCTTATACTCTTGTCTACTTTCTTCATCTCTTTGACAATCCCACTTCTTCTTCGCCAACCTCTTTCTCTGTATACTCTCCTGTACTTCTTCATTCCACCACCAGGTCTCCTTGTCCTCCTTCCTTTTTCCAGATGTCACACCAAGCACCCTTCTAGCCATCTCCCTTACTAGCTCTGCTGTAGTTACCCAGCTATTCAGTAACTTTTCACTGCCACCCAGTGCCTGCTTAACTTTTCCCTGAACATCACCTCACAATTACCCTTTTTCAATTTCCACCGTTTGATCCTTGGTGCTGCCCTCACACTCATCCTCCTCTTCTTGATCACCAATGTCATCCTACAAACCACCATCCTATGCTGCCTGCCACCACTTTACAGTCCCCAATCTCCTTCAGATTGGCCCTTCTACATAAGATATAATCCACCTGTGTGCATCTTCCTCCACTCTTGTATGTCACCCTATGCTCCTCCCTCTTGTTAAAATATGTATTCATCACAGGCATGTCCATCCTTTTCGCAAAATCCACTACCATCTGACCTTCTGCATTCCTTTGCTTAACACCATACCTTTCCATCACTTCCTCATCCCCTCTGTTCCCTTCACCAACATGTCCATTGAAATCTGCTCCAATCACCAGTCTCTCACCCTTGGGTACAGTCATCACCACTTCATCCAACTCACTCCAAAATTTTTCTTTCTCATCCATCGCACACCCAACTTGTGGAGCATATGCACTAACAACATTCATCATTACACCATCAATTTCCAGCTTCATAAACATCACTCTATCCGACACTTTTTTCACCTCCAAAACACTCTTAGCATACTGTTCCTTCAGAATAATGCCTACGTCATTTCTCCTCCCATCCACACCATGATAAAACAATTTGAAGCCGCCTCCGATACACCTAGCCTTGCTTCCCTTCCATCTGGTCTCTTGCACACATAATATACCAACCGTCCTTTGGTTCATCATATCAGCTAGCTCCCTCCCTATGCCAGTCATACTGCCAACATTCAAAGTTCCGACCCTCACTATCACAGTCCTAGCCTTTACCTGCCTTCGGGCATGCCTTCTGCCTCTTCTCCTCCTTTGGCCAACAGTAGCCCAATTTCTGCCAGCACCCTGTTGGCCAACAGTACTGGTGGTGGTCGTTGTTAACCCGGGCCTCGACTGATCCAGTATGAATTTCTGTACAGTTTTCTGCATATATGATGTGGCAAAATTTTATGCAGGATGTCCTTCTTGACATAACCCTCCCCATTTATCCGGGCCTGGGACCGGCACAAAGAAATGCACTGGCTTGTGCATCCCCAGTGGCTGGGTTATCATTGTGGCTAAATATAAGATTGCATCAAAAATAACTGTACCCCCTTCCCGGGGTCAGGCTTCATAATCTGTAGATTCCTATCTTTACTCATCATGTTCAACAGATCCTTCTCGTTCTTGATCAAATTTAAATAAGTAAATCTTTTAAAGCACATGGAGGAGCCATTTAAATCAGTTGCACTTGCTTTCTCAAAAGAGTAAATGAAAAGATGCAATGGGAGTTTATATATACTCCTTTTGGTGTATAATGGAGGTGTTTTTATTGTTATTGTTGTCACCAGTCTCATTTTTATACAAAATTGTCAGGTTTAATTTTCATGTAAAAAGTGTTAAGTTCTACAAAAGTAACCATGACATCAAAAGGTTTATTAAGCACAAGATTGAATACTTAGCTAAACAATGAAAAATGTGTAGTTGTCAGTTCTGTACTGCTGTAATTAAAAATATTATAACCTTTAAATGTGTTCAGTATTCCATTGTGGGTAGGGGAAATAACGTCACCTACTTCTGCCTGTTCCAAACCCTTTTCTTGGTCCTCCTAGAACTCCTCCAGGTATTTTCTCCCCTGCTGACTTTTCTGGTACATATATACCTCCACTCTATTATTCCTGTTGGGTAATCTATTGGATCTCTGAAGTGGGGGAAAAAACCTAAAGGGTCAATAACTGGATCATCATAATTACAGCCTTCAGGTAATTCATTGTCTTTACCACAGACTAACAAAGTCTGGGGGTCAACTGACTCAGCAATACCTTGTGGAGGCCCACTCTGAAAATACATGTATTTACTTGTTCACTTAATATTATATGCAGTGTGGATACTGTATTGATTTTGGTCTCACACTATTTTTTATTTTTCATTGTCTTAATAATTTCACACTGCTTGTCTACCATACTAAAAATATAATCATATTCAGTTCTGTAAGAAGAAAAAAGAAGATCCTCATTATTTTTTAATTTAAATTATTAATTTCCTCATGTATTGGTTATATATGTTATTTATTACATTATATCAAAAGCCCCATAGTTTCTAGTCTATGCCAGTCATATAAATCAATAAATCAGTTACAAAAAGGAGAATCCATACTAATTCCGTTTGATAACTTCTGAGTTCTAAGGCCTTATGGTACAATTCTGACCTATACCCATTCTTCAAAATAGCCATTTTCTAAGTGCAAGGGAAGTAGTTTCAACAACTTTTTCTTAAGGTCCTTGATCATATTAGTTAAAGAAGAAAAAAAATTGGAATAGCCATGCATACTACTGAAAAAGAATAAGTCTTAGATAACCAAGTACCAGAGATAAACTGTCTTTCTTCTCCATGGACAATTAAAGAATAAACCACCCATAACAACATAGTCAACAGTATTATTACCTTTAGTATTGCCTGGACGAAAAATTGACCAGTTATGTCCACCAGTCACGTCTGTTTTTTGTTGTTGGACTAAATACATGTTTCTGTTTAATTGTAAAGAGGTTACAGTTGTGTATCTACACCACCAAGCTCAACTGATGTAGTAACTCTTTGCTGTTTGTGTTACCACCCTTGTCAATTACTGTCTTATTCTAATTCATGTCATTTTTTTTCTGGGTAGAAAAAGAAGTATCACCACTAGTGTTATTATTATTATTATTATTATTATTATTATTAAATGGCAAAGAGCTCTGTTTACACTGAAGACCCAGAACAAAACACCATTGTATGCTGTACTTTGGCCAGAGAGACCTTCCCAGCCCTTAAAAAAAAGTATGTCTAATTATATAACAACAAAAAAAAAACAAAACACAAAGACAGTGCTACACCTGAGTATGTGGGATGAATGCATCGGTAGCTATTTTGTATGAACTTATTACTGTTTGTGTAAGACTATACAGTAGCTTGAAAAACAATGCAGACAGATTTGCACAAGTGCATTACTGCATAACTTGCATTTATTAGTATCATGGTTGTTGTTTATATAGACACTGGATTGCATAAGGCAGTCTCTGCATTAGTATTGTAGAAAACTTTAAAATGCGTTGTAGTTTTTTAACAGAAGTACTCACTGTAATATTATAGGTATTTTACGAATGCAGAACAAATTTGCCTAAGTGGTTGATATAGAAGCAGTAAGGTACTCCAGACCATTATGTATGAGGCTGCTTACTGGAATTGCCAGTAGTTTATTGTGGAATTCATCAAATATTATCAGTCTGTCAATGAACTTTGTAACAAAGCTGCTTGTGTGTTCAGGAAGATTATTGTTATGGAACTGGGTAGATTGAACCAAAATGGTTAAGTCTCACGGTCTTTGAATGATTCCCTGTTCTCAGATATGAAACAGTGTACAGAAGAACTACTCAATGTAAATTACATTTATGCTACAATGATTTTTCTTGATGGCTATTAGATACTAAGAAGCATACAGTACTGTTCGTGGCTGATGGTATAATTCATCATGTGGCATAATTTAAAAAATTCATTGATGGTTACCCAACTGATAGGCCTTAGTATCTCATTTAAATTCACTGTGTGCATCATTAGGTAGCTAATTTATTATCTGACACACTAAATTTACAGTGACACATTCGGCATCCTAACAGTAGTTGAAAGTATCTGTAGAAATATTAAACCCTGTGTATGCTAGATGGTGAACAAATGACACAGCCCTTTGGTAGAAGATTTAAGTTTTATTAATGTACTTTCAGTTAATGTTACTTTGAAAATAATTTAAATTTAAGCTAACAGTTTGGTCTTCCTTGTCCACATATACCATATATCAAAATATCTGTATCTATTATATTTATATGTCTGACTCTATATATATATATATATATATATATATATATATATATATATATATATATATATATACACACATATATATGTGTATATATATATACACACATATATGTGTATATATATATATATATATATATATATATATATATATATATATATATGGATTCACTTCATAATCGCGAAATACTGTAATATCGAATTGCAGTATCTCGAAACCATGAAGTCGAATCCCCTAAACACTGAACATACATAATTAAACAACACTGACCCAAAAGCCACCGAATGTGGCAAAAAGACGACAAACAGTAAGGCAAGTACCAAACTTTTATTCTCTAGCGCTTCGGTGTTACCACCTTCAAGGAGTATCAAATAGTTACAAACATTTACACACATTTTTATATAACTTACATAATTAACATCAATTATTCATTTAAATAATTAATAGTTTCCAAATCTTTAAAGCAAACATTTCCAATTCAGGTCATTATTTAGACCATTAGGCACAAGTGTTTTATACTTTAAAATATAAATACTCTCTTTATACCATCATTTTTGTTTTAATATATTTTCATCATCACAAAAACATTCCACAGTTTCTAAAACTGTGCCTTGTAACATAGTGATATCACTATCATGAAACATTTTAAAATGTAAAACGATTATCTTATCTTCTCTCATATTCCTAATATCTCTTATATGCTCCATGAATCTGACACGGAATTCCCTTTTTGTTTCCCCTATGTAAAACAGGGCACAAGGACATCTTAATGCATGTACCACCCCTTTGCTTCTACATGAATAAGCATCTCTGGGTTCAAATTTAACCCCATTTATATTATTGAAAGTATTCACAATATTTACACAAACGCTGCATCTCTTGCAGCATGATGTTCCCTTTATCACTAATGGTTAGGTATACTAACAGCTGGGAAACTGAATCTGCCATGTACCACCATATCTTTTAGATTCCTTCCCCTCTTATATGAAAAAAAGGGGCTTCTGTGGCAAAATCTCTGCCAAAAATCTATCTTCTAACAAGTACTTCCAATAGTATTCTATTAATGTCCTTATTTCCTCACTTTTTATGTTATACACAGATACATAATAAATTGTGTCTTCCTTATTTATGTTCATCTCTTCAAATTCAGGTGCCCATAAACTATTTAGAACCCTATAACTGGATCTATTACTCCTTCTACTACTATTTTTATTTTTATATACTCTTTCCCAAACTCTGGTTTCAGCCTCCTTCAGAATATCTGGGTTATAACCCCTTCTCAAAAACATATTCTTAGTCTGTTCCATTTCCTTCCCCAACATATTTTCATTACTGCATAGTCTAGAAATGCGGACTAATTCCCCATAGGGTAAAGCTCTTAATACATGGGGGGATGGCAG